>NW_028150965.1:0-2500 GCF_964638095.1 Poromitra crassiceps | reverse complement strand
TGCTCCCCTCCTGGTATACTTCCACAATCGAGTAGATTTGGAATCCTGCACTTTTTGTTTGCATGTTTTTGGAATTAATGCCTAATTTCAACATTACCCCCTCAAATAAAATAGCAACATGAATCATAAATATACACGCCTACCTTCCCTATGAACTCTTCATAACATCTCTAGAGACGTGGACTTTGAATGTTTCTTTTGCTGCTTTTGAGGAGTTCTGTTTTGTCTTTTTGGACGGTTTCCCTGCTGCTGCTGCAGAGCAGGCGGGTTGGCCGCCCGCCATGTTTCAAGCGCAAACTCTGTTTTTCTTCTTTGGTTTTGATTTGAAAGAAAGCCCACACAGACCTTTTAGCACACCAAGTAAGCAGCATTACCCTTGGGTGTGTGAAACTCATTCAAAGCCCACTGCATATATTTAACCAAATGCACGGACGTCGAGGAGGATAATATACTGCATATATTTAACCAAATGCACGGACGTCAAGGGGGGAAATATACTGCATATATTTAACCAAATGCACGGACGTCAAGGGGGGAAATATACTGCATATATTTAACCAAATGCACGGACGTCAAGGGGGGGAAATATACTGCATATATTTAACCAAATGCACGGACGTCAAGGGGGGGAAATATACTGCATATATTTAACCAAATGCACAGACGTCAAGGGGGGAAATATACTGCATATATTTAACCAAATGCACGGACGTCAAGGGGGGTAAATATACTGCATATATTTAACCAAATGCACGGACGTCAAGGGGGGGAAATATACTGCATATATTTAACCAAATGCACGGACGTCAAGGGGGGGAAATATACTGCATATATTTAACCAAATGTACGGACGTCGAGGGGGGGAAATATACTGCATATATTGAACCAAATGCACGGACGTCAAGGGGAGGAAATATACTGCATATATTTAACCAAATGCACGGACGTCAAGGGGGAAATATACTGCATATATTTAACGAAATGCACGGACGTCGAGGGGGGGAAATATACTGCATATATTGAACCAAATGCACAGACGTCAAGGGGGGGAAATATACTGCATATATTTAACCAAATGCACGGACGTCAAGGGGGGAAATATACTGCATATATTTAACCAAATGCACGGACATCAAGGGGGGGAAATATACTGCATATATTGAACCAAATGCACGGACGTCAAGGGGGGGGAAATATACTGCATATATTTAACCAAATGCACGGACGTCAAGGGGGGAAATATACTGCATATATTTAACCGAATGCACGGACATCAAGGGGGGGAAATATACTGCATATATTTAACCGAATGCACGGACGTCAAGGGGGGAAATATACTGCATATATTTAACCAAATGCACGGACGTCAAGGGGGGGGAAATATACTGCATATATTTAACCAAATGCACGGACGTCAAGGGGGGGAAATATACTGCATATATTTAACTGAATGCACGGACGTCAAGGGGGGGGAAATATACTGCATATATTTAACCGAATGCATGGACGTCAAGGGGGGGAAATATACTGCATATATTTAACCAAATGCACGGACGTCAAGGGGGGGGGAAATATACTGCATATATTTAACCAAATGCACGGACGTCAAGGGGGGAAATATACTGCATATATTTAACCGAATGCACGGACGTCAAGGGGGGGAAATATACTGCATATATTTAACCAAATGCACGGACGTCGAGGGGGGGGAAATCTCAGTCATCCATTTCTGAGAAAGGGACTTTTGGGGAAATGAGAGCTTTTTCGTCCCGACAGCAGTGCGGTGTTTCTCTGCCGTGCTTTTCCTGTGACGGACAGAGTGGCTGTTGACGGAGGGAGAGGAATAGAAAGTTTGCTCTCCGCTCACTCGTTCTCACGCCGGCCCTGCGGACAGAGCTATGGAGCCGCTGGAGGCTCCACATCCTGCCATTGAAATTGTCGCTGTGACAGTCTATATACACACACACACACACTCCTCCCTTTCCCCTGTTTCCCTCTCCTCTCCTCTCCTCTCCTCTCCTCTCCTCTCCTCTCCTCTCCTCTCCTCCCTCGCTCTGGAAGTTGAATCGATTGAGTTGAATCGAGCTGCCGGTCGGATCACTTCCTTCCTGGCACCCACTTTAATGACAGCGAGGGTCTCGTTAACTGGCCCCAATGACCACAGACGTTGGAAGGAACGGACATTTCTCACCAAAAACCATCACTTATTGACCAACACCTCTCTGGATCTGAAGCCACTGTAGATGTCTGAATACTGAATATACTGTAACTTATTCTACACTTTTTTGGCTACATGTCTATTTTACTTTTCGTATGTTAGCCGTTCACTGTAGATTATCTGCTTATCCAGATCAACCTCTCCAAGGAATTACCAGAGCAGAAGAAAAGTATTTTGCTCGTTTTCATCCATCAGAAGTTGCTGGAATGTTCTGGTAACCAGCTGGTTCAGAGACACCCATTAATTTTGTATTGCAGTACTGATTTGGCTCTGTACCACGCA
>NW_028150966.1:0-31202 GCF_964638095.1 Poromitra crassiceps | reverse complement strand
GACACCAGATAGGCTAAGACCGCATTGACTCAGTGCGGTATTCAGCCTATCTGGTGTCAAGTCTGATTTTGGAAAAAAAAAAAAAAAAATCCAAAATCAGACAGAGTGTTGACACCAGAGAGGCTAAGACCGCATTGACTCAGTGCGGTATTCAGCCTCTCTGGTGTCAAGTCTGATTTTGGAAAAAAAAAAAAAAAAAATCCAAAATCAGACAGAGTGTTGAGACCAGAGAGGCTAAGACCGCATTGACTCAGTGCGGTATTCAGCCTCTCTGGTGTCAAGTCTGATTTTGGAAAAAAAAAAAAAAATCCAAAATCAGACAGAGTGTTGACACCAGAGAGGCTAAGACCGCATTGACTCAGTGCGGTATTCAGCCTCTCTGGTGTCAAGTCTGATTTTGGAAAAAAAAAAAAAAATCCAAAATCAGACAGAGTGTTGAGACCAGAGAGGCTAAGACCGCATTGACTCAGTGCGGTATTCAGCCTCTCTGGTGTCAAGTCTGATTTTGGAAAAAAAAAAAAAATAAATCCAAAATCAGACAGAGTGTTGACACCAGAGAGGCTAAGACCGCATTGACTCAGTGCGGTATTCAGCCTCTCTGGTGTCAAGTCTGATTTTGGAAAAAAAAAAAAAAAAATCCAAAATCAGACAGAGTGTTGAGACCAGAGAGGCTAAGACCGCATTGACTCAGTGCGGTATTCAGCCTCTCTGGTGTCAAGTCTGATTTTGGAAAAAAAAAAAAAAAAATCCAAAATCAGACAGAGTGTTGACACCAGAGAGGCTAAGACCGCATTGACTCAGTGCGGTATTCAGCCTCTCTGGTGTCAAGTCTGATTTTGGAAAAAAAAAAAAAAATCCAAAATCAGACAGAGTGTTGAGACCAGAGAGGCTAAGACCGCATTGACTCAGTGCGGTATTCAGCCTCTCTGGTGTCAAGTCTGATTTTGGAAAAAAATAAAATAAATCCAAAATCAGACAGAGTATTGACACCAGAGAGGCTAAGACCGCATTGACTCAGTGCGGTATTCAGCCTCTCTGGTGTCAAGTCTGATTTTGGAAAAAAAAAAAAAAAAATCCAAAATCAGACAGAGTGTTGAGACCAGAGAGGCTAAGACCGCATTGACTCAGTGCGGTATTCAGCCTCTCTGGTGTCAAGTCTGATTTTGGAAAAAAAAAAAAAAAATCCAAAATCAGACAGAGTGTTGACACCAGAGAGGCTAAGACCGCATTGACTCAGTGCGGTATTCAGCCTCTCTGGTGTCAAGTCTGATTTTGGAAAAAAAAAAAAAAAAATCCAAAATCAGACAGTGTTGAGACCAGAGAGGCTAAGACCGCATTGACTCAGTGCGGTATTCAGCCTCTCTGGTGTCAAGTCTGATTTAGAAAAAAAAAAAATCCAAATCAGACAGAGTGTTGACACCAGAGAGGCTAAGACCGCATTGACTCAGTGCGGTATTCAGCCTCTCTGGTGTCAAGTCTGATTCTGGAAAAAAAAAAAAAAAATCCAAAATCAGACAGAGTGTTGAGACCAGAGAGGCTAAGACCGCATTGACTCAGTGCGGTATTCAGCCTCTCTGGTGTCAAGTCTGATTTTGGAAAAAAAAAAAAAAAAATCCAAAATCAGACAGAGTGTTGACACCAGAGAGGCTAAGACCGCATTGACTCAGTGCGGTATTCAGCCTCTCTGGTGTCAAGTCTGATTTTGGAAAAAAAAAAAATAATAATCCAAAATCAGACAGAGTGTTGACACCAGATAGGCTAAGACCGCATTGACTCAGTGCGGTATTCAGCCTATCTGGTGTCAAGTCTGATTTTGGAAAAAAAAAAAAAAAAATCCAAAATCAGACAGAGTGTTGACACCAGAGAGGCTAAGACCGCATTGACTCAGTGCGGTATTCAGCCTCTCTGGTGTCAAGTCTGATTTTGGAAAAAAAAAAAAAAAAATCCAAAATCAGACAGAGTGTTGAGACCAGAGAGGCTAAGACCGCATTGACTCAGTGCGGTATTCAGCCTCTCTGGTGTCAAGTCTGATTTTGGAAAAAAAAAAAAAAAAAATCCAAAATCAGACAGAGTGTTGAGACCAGAGAGGCTAAGACCGCATTGACTCAGTGCGGTATTCAGCCTCTCTGGTGTCAAGTCTGATTTTGGAAAAAAAAAAAAAAAAATCCAAAATCAGACAGAGTGTTGACACCAGAGAGGCTAAGACCGCATTGACTCAGTGCGGTATTCAGCCTCTCTGGTGTCAAGTCTGATTTTGGAAAAAAAAATAATAATAATCCAAAATCAGACAGAGTGTTGACACCAGATAGGCTAAGACCGCATTGACTCAGTGCGGTATTCAGCCTATCTGGTGTCAAGTCTGATTTTGGAAAAAAAAAAAAAAAAATCCAAAATCAGACAGAGTGTTGACACCAGAGAGGCTAAGACCGCATTGACTCAGTGCGGTATTCAGCCTCTCTGGTGTCAAGTCTGATTTTGGAAAAAAAAAAAAAAAAAATCCAAAATCAGACAGAGTGTTGAGACCAGAGAGGCTAAGACCGCATTGACTCAGTGCGGTATTCAGCCTCTCTGGTGTCAAGTCTGATTTTGGAAAAAAAAAAAAAAAAATCCAAAATCAGACAGAGTGTTGACACCAGAGAGGCTAAGACGGCATTGACTCAGTGCGGTATTCAGCCTCTCTGGTGTCAAGTCTGATTTTGGAAAAAAAAAAAAAATCCAAAATCAGACAGAGTGTTGAGACCAGAGAGGCTAAGACCGCATTGACTCAGTGCGGTATTCAGCCTCTCTGGTGTCAAGTCTGATTTTGGAAAAAAATAAAATAAATCCAAAATCAGACAGAGTATTGACACCAGAGAGGCTAAGACCGCATTGACTCAGTGCGGTATTCAGCCTCTCTGGTGTCAAGTCTGATTTTGGAAAAAAAAAAAAAAAAATCCAAAATCAGACAGAGTGTTGAGACCAGAGAGGCTAAGACCGCATTGACTCAGTGCGGTATTCAGCCTCTCTGGTGTCAAGTCTGATTTTGGAAAAAAAAAAAAAAAAATCCAAAATCAGACAGAGTGTTGACACCAGAGAGGCTAAGACCGCATTGACTCAGTGCGGTATTCAGCCTCTCTGGTGTCAAGTCTGATTTTGGAAAAAAAAAAAAAAAAAAATCCAAAATCAGACAGAGTGTTGAGACCAGAGAGGCTAAGACCGCATTGACTCAGTGCGGTATTCAGCCTCTCTGGTGTCAAGTCTGATTTTGGAAAAAAAAAAAAAAAAAATCCAAAATCAGACAGAGTGTTGAGACCAGAGAGGCTAAGACCGCATTGACTCAGTGCGGTATTCAGCCTCTCTGGTGTCAAGTCTGATTTTGGAAAAAAAAAAAAAAAATCCAAAATCAGACAGAGTGTTGACACCAGAGAGGCTAAGACCGCATTGACTCAGTGCGGTATTCAGCCTCTCTGGTGTCAAGTCTGATTTTGGAAAAAAAAATAATAATAATCCAAAATCAGACAGAGTGTTGACACCAGATAGGCTAAGACCGCATTGACTCAGTGCGGTATTCAGCCTATCTGGTGTCAAGTCTGATTTTGGAAAAAAAAAAAAAAAAATCCAAAATCAGACAGAGTGTTGACACCAGAGAGGCTAAGACCGCATTGACTCAGTGCGGTATTCAGCCTCTCTGGTGTCAAGTCTGATTTTGGAAAAAAAAAAAAAAAAATCCAAAATCAGACAGAGTGTTGACACCAGAGAGGCTAAGACCGCATTGACTCAGTGCGGTATTCAGCCTCTCTGGTGTCAAGTCTGATTTTGGAAAAAAAAAAAAAAAAAATCCAAAATCAGACAGAGTGTTGAGACCAGAGAGGCTAAGACCGCATTGACTCAGTGCGGTATTCAGCCTCTCTGGTGTCAAGTCTGATTTTGGAAAAAAAAAAAAAAAAAATCCAAAATCAGACAGAGTGTTGAGACCAGAGAGGCTAAGACCGCATTGACTCAGTGCGGTATTCAGCCTCTCTGGTGTCAAGTCTGATTTTGGAAAAAAAAAAAAAAAATCCAAAATCAGACAGAGTGTTGACACCAGAGAGGCTAAGACCGCATTGACTCAGTGCGGTATTCAGCCTCTCTGGTGTCAAGTCTGATTTTGGAAAAAAAAAAAATAATAATCCAAAATCAGACAGAGTGTTGACACCAGATAGGCTAAGACCGCATTGACTCAGTGCGGTATTCAGCCTATCTGGTGTCAAGTCTGATTTTGGAAAAAAAAAAAAAAAAATCCAAAATCAGACAGAGTGTTGACACCAGAGAGGCTAAGACCGCATTGACTCAGTGCGGTATTCAGCCTCTCTGGTGTCAAGTCTGATTTTGGAAAAAAAAAAAAAAAAATCCAAAATCAGACAGAGTGTTGAGACCAGAGAGGCTAAGACCGCATTGACTCAGTGCGGTATTCAGCCTCTCTGGTGTCAAGTCTGATTTTAGAAAAAAAAAAAAAAAATCCAAAATCAGACAGAGTGTTGACACCAGAGAGGCTAAGACCGCATTGACTCAGTGCGGTATTCAGCCTCTCTGGTGTCAAGTCTGATTCTGGAAAAAAAAAAAAAAAAATCCAAAATCAGACAGAGTGTTGAGACCAGAGAGGCTAAGACCGCATTGACTCAGTGCGGTATTCAGCCTCTCTGGTGTCAAGTCTGATTTTGGAAAAAAAAAAAAAAAAATCCAAAATCAGACAGAGTGTTGACACCAGAGAGGCTAAGACCGCATTGACTCAGTGCGGTATTCAGCCTCTCTGGTGTCAAGTCTGATTTTGGAAAAAAAAAAAATAATAATCCAAAATCAGACAGAGTGTTGACACCAGATAGGCTAAGACCGCATTGACTCAGTGCGGTATTCAGCCTATCTGGTGTCAAGTCTGATTTTGGAAAAAAAAAAAAAAAAATCCAAAATCAGACAGAGTGTTGACACCAGAGAGGCTAAGACCGCATTGACTCAGTGCGGTATTCAGCCTCTCTGGTGTCAAGTCTGATTTTGGAAAAAAAAAAAAAAAAAATCCAAAATCAGACAGAGTGTTGAGACCAGAGAGGCTAAGACCGCATTGACTCAGTGCGGTATTCAGCCTCTCTGGTGTCAAGTCTGATTTTGGAAAAAAAAAAAAAAAAATCCAAAATCAGACAGAGTGTTGACACCAGAGAGGCTAAGACCGCATTGACTCAGTGCGGTATTCAGCCTCTCTGGTGTCAAGTCTGATTTTGGAAAAAAAAAAAAAAAAAATCCAAAATCAGACAGAGTGTTGAGACCAGAGAGGCTAAGACCGCATTGACTCAGTGCGGTATTCAGCCTCTCTGGTGTCAAGTCTGATTTTGGAAAAAAAAAAAAAAAAAATCCAAAATCAGACAGAGTGTTGAGACCAGAGAGGCTAAGACCGCATTGACTCAGTGCGGTATTCAGCCTCTCTGGTGTCAAGTCTGATTTTGGAAAAAAAAAAAAAAAAATCCAAAATCAGACAGAGTGTTGACACCAGAGAGGCTAAGACCGCATTGACTCAGTGCGGTATTCAGCCTCTCTGGTGTCAAGTCTGATTTTGGAAAAAAAAATAATAATAATCCAAAATCAGACAGAGTGTTGACACCAGATAGGCTAAGACCGCATTGACTCAGTGCGGTATTCAGCCTATCTGGTGTCAAGTCTGATTTTGGAAAAAAAAAAAAAAAAAATCCAAAATCAGACAGAGTGTTGACACCAGAGAGGCTAAGACCGCATTGACTCAGTGCGGTATTCAGCCTCTCTGGTGTCAAGTCTGATTTTGGAAAAAAAAAAAAAAAATCCAAAATCAGACAGAGTGTTGACACCAGAGAGGCTAAGACCGCATTGACTCAGTGCGGTATTCAGCCTCTCTGGTGTCAAGTCTGATTTTGGAAAAAAAAAAAAAAAAAATCCAAAATCAGACAGAGTGTTGAGACCAGAGAGGCTAAGACCGCATTGACTCAGTGCGGTATTCAGCCTCTCTGGTGTCAAGTCTGATTTTGGAAAAAAAAAAAAAAAAAATCCAAAATCAGACAGAGTGTTGAGACCAGAGAGGCTAAGACCGCATTGACTCAGTGCGGTATTCAGCCTCTCTGGTGTCAAGTCTGATTTTGGAAAAAAAAAAAAAAAAATCCAAAATCAGACAGAGTGTTGACACCAGAGAGGCTAAGACCGCATTGACTCAGTGCGGTATTCAGCCTCTCTGGTGTCAAGTCTGATTTTGGAAAAAAAAAAAATAATAATCCAAAATCAGACAGAGTGTTGACACCAGATAGGCTAAGACCGCATTGACTCAGTGCGGTATTCAGCCTATCTGGTGTCAAGTCTGATTTTGGAAAAAAAAAAAAAAAAATCCAAAATCAGACAGAGTGTTGACACCAGAGAGGCTAAGACCGCATTGACTCAGTGCGGTATTCAGCCTCTCTGGTGTCAAGTCTGATTTTGGAAAAAAAAAAAAAAAAAATCCAAAATCAGACAGAGTGTTGAGACCAGAGAGGCTAAGACCGCATTGACTCAGTGCGGTATTCAGCCTCTCTGGTGTCAAGTCTGATTTTAGAAAAAAAAAAAAAAAATCCAAAATCAGACAGAGTGTTGACACCAGAGAGGCTAAGACCGCATTGACTCAGTGCGGTATTCAGCCTCTCTGGTGTCAAGTCTGATTCTGGAAAAAAAAAAAAAAAAATCCAAAATCAGACAGAGTGTTGAGACCAGAGAGGCTAAGACCGCATTGACTCAGTGCGGTATTCAGCCTCTCTGGTGTCAAGTCTGATTTTGGAAAAAAAAAAAAAAAATCCAAAATCAGACAGAGTGTTGACACCAGAGAGGCTAAGACCGCATTGACTCAGTGCGGTATTCAGCCTCTCTGGTGTCAAGTCTGATTTTGGAAAAAAAAAAAAATAATAATCCAAAATCAGACAGAGTGTTGACACCAGATAGGCTAAGACCGCATTGACTCAGTGCGGTATTCAGCCTATCTGGTGTCAAGTCTGATTTTGGAAAAAAAAAAAAAAAAAATCCAAAATCAGACAGAGTGTTGACACCAGAGAGGCTAAGACCGCATTGACTCAGTGCGGTATTCAGCCTCTCTGGTGTCAAGTCTGATTTTGGAAAAAAAAAAAAAAAAAATCCAAAATCAGACAGAGTGTTGAGACCAGAGAGGCTAAGACCGCATTGACTCAGTGCGGTATTCAGCCTCTCTGGTGTCAAGTCTGATTTTGGAAAAAAAAAAAAAAAAAATCCAAAATCAGACAGAGTGTTGAGACCAGAGAGGCTAAGACCGCATTGACTCAGTGCGGTATTCAGCCTCTCTGGTGTCAAGTCTGATTTTGGAAAAAAAAAAAAAAAAATCCAAAATCAGACAGAGTGTTGACACCAGAGAGGCTAAGACCGCATTGACTCAGTGCGGTATTCAGCCTCTCTGGTGTCAAGTCTGATTTTGGAAAAAAAAATAATAATAATCCAAAATCAGACAGAGTGTTGACACCAGATAGGCTAAGACCGCATTGACTCAGTGCGGTATTCAGCCTATCTGGTGTCAAGTCTGATTTTGGAAAAAAAAAAAAAAAAATCCAAAATCAGACAGAGTGTTGACACCAGAGAGGCTAAGACCGCATTGACTCAGTGCGGTATTCAGCCTCTCTGGTGTCAAGTCTGATTTTGAAAAAAAAAAAAAAAAAATCCAAAATCAGACAGAGTGTTGACACCAGAGAGGCTAAGACCGCATTGACTCAGTGCGGTATTCAGCCTCTCTGGTGTCAAGTCTGATTTTGGAAAAAAAAAAAAAAAAATCCAAAATCAGACAGAGTGTTGAGACCAGAGAGGCTAAGACCGCATTGACTCAGTGCGGTATTCAGCCTCTCTGGTGTCAAGTCTGATTTTAGAAAAAAAAAAAAAAAATCCAAAATCAGACAGAGTGTTGACACCAGAGAGGCTAAGACCGCATTGACTCAGTGCGGTATTCAGCCTCTCTGGTGTCAAGTCTGATTCTGGAAAAAAAAAAAAAAAAATCCAAAATCAGACAGAGTGTTGAGACCAGAGAGGCTAAGACCGCATTGACTCAGTGCGGTATTCAGCCTCTCTGGTGTCAAGTCTGATTTTGGAAAAAAAAAAAAAAAATCCAAAATCAGACAGAGTGTTGACACCAGAGAGGCTAAGACCGCATTGACTCAGTGCGGTATTCAGCCTCTCTGGTGTCAAGTCTGATTTTGGAAAAAAAAAAAATAATAATCCAAAATCAGACAGAGTGTTGACACCAGATAGGCTAAGACCGCATTGACTCAGTGCGGTATTCAGCCTATCTGGTGTCAAGTCTGATTTTGGAAAAAAAAAAAAAAAAATCCAAAATCAGACAGAGTGTTGACACCAGAGAGGCTAAGACCGCATTGACTCAGTGCGGTATTCAGCCTCTCTGGTGTCAAGTCTGATTTTGGAAAAAAAAAAAAAAAAAATCCAAAATCAGACAGAGTGTTGAGACCAGAGAGGCTAAGACCGCATTGACTCAGTGCGGTATTCAGCCTCTCTGGTGTCAAGTCTGATTTTGGAAAAAAAAAAAAAAAAAATCCAAAATCAGACAGAGTGTTGAGACCAGAGAGGCTAAGACCGCATTGCTCAGTGCGGTATTCAGCCTCTCTGGTGTCAAGTCTGATTTTGGAAAAAAAAAAAAAAAATCCAAAATCAGACAGAGTGTTGACACCAGAGAGGCTAAGACCGCATTGACTCAGTGCGGTATTCAGCCTCTCTGGTGTCAAGTCTGATTTTGGAAAAAAAAAAAATAATAATCCAAAATCAGACAGAGTGTTGACACCAGATAGGCTAAGACCGCATTGACTCAGTGCGGTATTCAGCCTATCTGGTGTCAAGTCTGATTTTGGAAAAAAAAAAAAAAAAATCCAAAATCAGACAGAGTGTTGACACCAGAGAGGCTAAGACCGCATTGACTCAGTGCGGTATTCAGCCTCTCTGGTGTCAAGTCTGATTTTGGAAAAAAAAAAAAAAAAAATCCAAAATCAGACAGAGTGTTGAGACCAGAGAGGCTAAGACCGCATTGACTCAGTGCGGTATTCAGCCTCTCTGGTGTCAAGTCTGATTTTGGAAAAAAAAAAAAAAAAATCCAAAATCAGACAGAGTGTTGACACCAGAGAGGCTAAGACGGCATTGACTCAGTGCGGTATTCAGCCTCTCTGGTGTCAAGTCTGATTTTGGAAAAAAAAAAAAAATCCAAAATCAGACAGAGTGTTGAGACCAGAGAGGCTAAGACCGCATTGACTCAGTGCGGTATTCAGCCTCTCTGGTGTCAAGTCTGATTTTGGAAAAAAATAAAATAAATCCAAAATCAGACAGAGTATTGACACCAGAGAGGCTAAGACCGCATTGACTCAGTGCGGTATTCAGCCTCTCTGGTGTCAAGTCTGATTTTGGAAAAAAAAAAAAAAAAATCCAAAATCAGACAGAGTGTTGAGACCAGAGAGGCTAAGACCGCATTGACTCAGTGCGGTATTCAGCCTCTCTGGTGTCAAGTCTGATTTTGGAAAAAAAAAAAAAAAATCCAAAATCAGACAGAGTGTTGACACCAGAGAGGCTAAGACCGCATTGACTCAGTGCGGTATTCAGCCTCTCTGGTGTCAAGTCTGATTTTGGAAAAAAAAAAAAAAAAATCCAAAATCAGACAGAGTGTTGAGACCAGAGAGGCTAAGACCGCATTGACTCAGTGCGGTATTCAGCCTCTCTGGTGTCAAGTCTGATTTTGGAAAAAAAATAAAATAAATCCAAAATCAGACAGAGTATTGACACCAGAGAGGCTAAGACCGCATTGACTCAGTGCGGTATTCAGCCTCTCTGGTGTCAAGTCTGATTTTGGAAAAAAAAAAAAAAAAATCCAAAATCAGACAGAGTGTTGAGACCAGAGAGGCTAAGACCGCATTGACTCAGTGCGGTATTCAGCCTCTCTGGTGTCAAGTCTGATTTTGGAAAAAAAAAAAAAAAAATCCAAAATCAGACAGAGTGTTGACACCAGAGAGGCTAAGACCGCATTGACTCAGTGCGGTATTCAGCCTCTCTGGTGTCAAGTCTGATTTTGGAAAAAAAAAAAAAAAAAATCCAAAATCAGACAGAGTGTTGAGACCAGAGAGGCTAAGACCGCATTGACTCAGTGCGGTATTCAGCCTCTCTGGTGTCAAGTCTGATTTTAGAAAAAAAAAAAAAAAATCCAAAATCAGACAGAGTGTTGACACCAGAGAGGCTAAGACCGCATTGACTCAGTGCGGTATTCAGCCTCTCTGGTGTCAAGTCTGATTCTGGAAAAAAAAAAAAAAAAAATCCAAAATCAGACAGAGTGTTGAGACCAGAGAGGCTAAGACCGCATTGACTCAGTGCGGTATTCAGCCTCTCTGGTGTCAAGTCTGATTTTGGAAAAAAAAAAAAAAAATCCAAAATCAGACAGAGTGTTGACACCAGAGAGGCTAAGACCGCATTGACTCAGTGCGGTATTCAGCCTCTCTGGTGTCAAGTCTGATTTTGGAAAAAAAAAAAATAATAATCCAAAATCAGACAGAGTGTTGACACCAGATAGGCTAAGACCGCATTGACTCAGTGCGGTATTCAGCCTATCTGGTGTCAAGTCTGATTTTGGAAAAAAAAAAAAAAAAATCCAAAATCAGACAGAGTGTTGACACCAGAGAGGCTAAGACCGCATTGACTCAGTGCGGTATTCAGCCTCTCTGGTGTCAAGTCTGATTTTGGAAAAAAAAAAAAAAAAAATCCAAAATCAGACAGAGTGTTGAGACCAGAGAGGCTAAGACCGCATTGACTCAGTGTGGTATTCAGCCTCTCTGGTGTCAAGTCTGATTTTGGAAAAAAAAAAAAAAAAAAATCCAAAATCAGACAGAGTGTTGAGACCAGAGAGGCTAAGACCGCATTGACTCAGTGCGGTATTCAGCCTCTCTGGTGTCAAGTCTGATTTTGGAAAAAAAAAAAAAAAATCCAAAATCAGACAGAGTGTTGACACCAGAGAGGCTAAGACCGCATTGACTCAGTGCGGTATTCAGCCTCTCTGGTGTCAAGTCTGATTTTGGAAAAAAAAAAAATAATAATCCAAAATCAGACAGAGTGTTGACACCAGATAGGCTAAGACCGCATTGACTCAGTGCGGTATTCAGCCTATCTGGTGTCAAGTCTGATTTTGGAAAAAAAAAAAAAAAAATCCAAAATCAGACAGAGTGTTGACACCAGAGAGGCTAAGACCGCATTGACTCAGTGCGGTATTCAGCCTCTCTGGTGTCAAGTCTGATTTTGGAAAAAAAAAAAAAAAAAATCCAAAATCAGACAGAGTGTTGAGACCAGAGAGGCTAAGACCGCATTGACTCAGTGCGGTATTCAGCCTCTCTGGTGTCAAGTCTGATTTTGGAAAAAAAAAAAAAAAAATCCAAAATCAGACAGAGTGTTGAGACCAGAGAGGCTAAGACCGCATTGACTCAGTGCGGTATTCAGCCTCTCTGGTGTCAAGTCTGATTTTGGAAAAAAATAAAATAAATCCAAAATCAGACAGAGTATTGACACCAGAGAGGCTAAGACCGCATTGACTCAGTGCGGTATTCAGCCTCTCTGGTGTCAAGTCTGATTTTGGAAAAAAAAAAAAAAAAAATCCAAAATCAGACAGAGTGTTGAGACCAGAGAGGCTAAGACCGCATTGACTCAGTGCGGTATTCAGCCTCTCTGGTGTCAAGTCTGATTTTGGAAAAAAAAAAAAAAAAATCCAAAATCAGACAGAGTGTTGACACCAGAGAGGCTAAGACCGCATTGACTCAGTGCGGTATTCAGCCTCTCTGGTGTCAAGTCTGATTTTGGAAAAAAAAAAAAAAAAATCCAAAATCAGACAGAGTGTTGAGACCAGAGAGGCTAAGACCGCATTGACTCAGTGCGGTATTCAGCCTCTCTGGTGTCAAGTCTGATTTTAGAAAAAAAAAAAAAAAAATCCAAAATCAGACAGAGTGTTGACACCAGAGAGGCTAAGACCGCATTGACTCAGTGCGGTATTCAGCCTCTCTGGTGTCAAGTCTGATTCTGGAAAAAAAAAAAAAAAAATCCAAAATCAGACAGAGTGTTGAGACCAGAGAGGCTAAGACCGCATTGACTCAGTGCGGTATTCAGCCTCTCTGGTGTCAAGTCTGATTTTGGAAAAAAAAAAAAAAAATCCAAAATCAGACAGAGTGTTGACACCAGAGAGGCTAAGACCGCATTGACTCAGTGCGGTATTCAGCCTCTCTGGTGTCAAGTCTGATTTTGGAAAAAAAAAAAATAATAATCCAAAATCAGACAGAGTGTTGACACCAGATAGGCTAAGACCGCATTGACTCAGTGCGGTATTCAGCCTATCTGGTGTCAAGTCTGATTTTGGAAAAAAAAAAAAAAAAATCCAAAATCAGACAGAGTGTTGACACCAGAGAGGCTAAGACCGCATTGACTCAGTGCGGTATTCAGCCTCTCTGGTGTCAAGTCTGATTTTGGAAAAAAAAAAAAAAAAAATCCAAAATCAGACAGAGTGTTGAGACCAGAGAGGCTAAGACCGCATTGACTCAGTGCGGTATTCAGCCTCTCTGGTGTCAAGTCTGATTTTGGAAAAAAAAAAAAAAAAAATCCAAAATCAGACAGAGTGTTGAGACCAGAGAGGCTAAGACCGCATTGACTCAGTGCGGTATTCAGCCTCTCTGGTGTCAAGTCTGATTTTGGAAAAAAAAAAAAAAAATCCAAAATCAGACAGAGTGTTGACACCAGAGAGGCTAAGACCGCATTGACTCAGTGCGGTATTCAGCCTCTCTGGTGTCAAGTCTGATTTTGGAAAAAAAAATAATAATAATCCAAAATCAGACAGAGTGTTGACACCAGATAGGCTAAGACCGCATTGACTCAGTGCGGTATTCAGCCTATCTGGTGTCAAGTCTGATTTTGGAAAAAAAAAAAAAAAAATCCAAAATCAGACAGAGTGTTGACACCAGAGAGGCTAAGACCGCATTGACTCAGTGCGGTATTCAGCCTCTCTGGTGTCAAGTCTGATTTTGGAAAAAAAAAAAAAAAAAAATCCAAAATCAGACAGAGTGTTGAGACCAGAGAGGCTAAGACCGCATTGACTCAGTGCGGTATTCAGCCTCTCTGGTGTCAAGTCTGATTTTGGAAAAAAAAAAAAAAAAAATCCAAAATCAGACAGAGTGTTGACACCAGAGAGGCTAAGACGGCATTGACTCAGTGCGGTATTCAGCCTCTCTGGTGTCAAGTCTGATTTTGGAAAAAAAAAAAAAATCCAAAATCAGACAGAGTGTTGAGACCAGAGAGGCTAAGACCGCATTGACTCAGTGCGGTATTCAGCCTCTCTGGTGTCAAGTCTGATTTTGGAAAAAAATAAAATAAATCCAAAATCAGACAGAGTATTGACACCAGAGAGGCTAAGACCGCATTGACTCAGTGCGGTATTCAGCCTCTCTGGTGTCAAGTCTGATTTTGGAAAAAAAAAAAAAAAAATCCAAAATCAGACAGAGTGTTGAGACCAGAGAGGCTAAGACCGCATTGACTCAGTGCGGTATTCAGCCTCTCTGGTGTCAAGTCTGATTTTGGAAAAAAATAAAATAAATCCAAAATCAGACAGAGTATTGACACCAGAGAGGCTAAGACCGCATTGACTCAGTGCGGTATTCAGCCTCTCTGGTGTCAAGTCTGATTTTGGAAAAAAAAAAAAAAAAATCCAAAATCAGACAGAGTGTTGAGACCAGAGAGGCTAAGACCGCATTGACTCAGTGCGGTATTCAGCCTCTCTGGTGTCAAGTCTGATTTTGGAAAAAAAAAAAAAAAATCCAAAATCAGACAGAGTGTTGACACCAGAGAGGCTAAGACCGCATTGACTCAGTGCGGTATTCAGCCTCTCTGGTGTCAAGTCTGATTTTGGAAAAAAAAAAAAAAAAAATCCAAAATCAGACAGAGTGTTGAGACCAGAGAGGCTAAGACCGCATTGACTCAGTGCGGTATTCAGCCTCTCTGGTGTCAAGTCTGATTTTAGAAAAAAAAAAAAAAAATCCAAAATCAGACAGAGTGTTGACACCAGAGAGGCTAAGACCGCATTGACTCAGTGCGGTATTCAGCCTCTCTGGTGTCAAGTCTGATTCTGGAAAAAAAAAAAAAAAAATCCAAAATCAGACAGAGTGTTGAGACCAGAGAGGCTAAGACCGCATTGACTCAGTGCGGTATTCAGCCTCTCTGGTGTCAAGTCTGATTTTGGAAAAAAAAAAAAAAAATCCAAAATCAGACAGAGTGTTGACACCAGAGAGGCTAAGACCGCATTGACTCAGTGCGGTATTCAGCCTCTCTGGTGTCAAGTCTGATTTTGGAAAAAAAAAAAATAATAATCCAAAATCAGACAGAGTGTTGACACCAGATAGGCTAAGACCGCATTGACTCAGTGCGGTATTCAGCCTATCTGGTGTCAAGTCTGATTTTGGAAAAAAAAAAAAAAAAATCCAAAATCAGACAGAGTGTTGACACCAGAGAGGCTAAGACCGCATTGACTCAGTGCGGTATTCAGCCTCTCTGGTGTCAAGTCTGATTTTGGAAAAAAAAAAAAAAAAAATCCAAAATCAGACAGAGTGTTGAGACCAGAGAGGCTAAGACCGCATTGACTCAGTGCGGTATTCAGCCTCTCTGGTGTCAAGTCTGATTTTGGAAAAAAAAAAAAAAAAAATCCAAAATCAGACAGAGTGTTGAGACCAGAGAGGCTAAGACCGCATTGACTCAGTGCGGTATTCAGCCTCTCTGGTGTCAAGTCTGATTTTGGAAAAAAAAAAAAAAAATCCAAAATCAGACAGAGTGTTGACACCAGAGAGGCTAAGACCGCATTGACTCAGTGCGGTATTCAGCCTCTCTGGTGTCAAGTCTGATTTTGGAAAAAAAAAAAATAATAATCCAAAATCAGACAGAGTGTTGACACCAGATAGGCTAAGACCGCATTGACTCAGTGCGGTATTCAGCCTATCTGGTGTCAAGTCTGATTTTGGAAAAAAAAAAAAAAAAATCCAAAATCAGACAGAGTGTTGACACCAGAGAGGCTAAGACCGCATTGACTCAGTGCGGTATTCAGCCTCTCTGGTGTCAAGTCTGATTTTGGAAAAAAAAAAAAAAAAATCCAAAATCAGACAGAGTGTTGAGACCAGAGAGGCTAAGACCGCATTGACTCAGTGCGGTATTCAGCCTCTCTGGTGTCAAGTCTGATTTTGGAAAAAAAAAAAAAAAAATCCAAAATCAGACAGAGTGTTGACACCAGAGAGGCTAAGACGGCATTGACTCAGTGCGGTATTCAGCCTCTCTGGTGTCAAGTCTGATTTTGGAAAAAAAAAAAAAAAATCCAAAATCAGACAGAGTGTTGAGACCAGAGAGGCTAAGACCGCATTGACTCAGTGCGGTATTCAGCCTCTCTGGTGTCAAGTCTGATTTTGAAAAAAAAAAAAAAAATCCAAAATCAGACAGAGTGTTGACACCAGAGAGGCTAAGACCGCATTGACTCAGTGCGGTATTCAGCCTCTCTGGTGTCAAGCCTGATTTTGGAAAAAAAAAAAAAAATCCAAAATCAGACAGACTGTTGAGACCAGAGAGGCTAAGACCGCATTGACTCAGTGCGGTATTCAGCCTCTCTGGTGTCAAGTCTGATTTTGGAAAAAAAAAAAAAAAATCCAAAATCAGACAGAGTGTTGACACCAGAGAGGCTAAGGCGCATTGACTCAGTGCGGTATTCAGCCTCTCTGGTGTCAAGTCTGATTTTGAAAAAAAAAAAAAAAAATCCAAAATCAGACAGAGTGTTGAGACCAGAGAGGCTAAGACCGCATTGACTCAGTGCGGTATTCAGCCTCTCTGGTGTCAAGTCTGATTTTGGAAAAAAAAAAAAAAAATCCAAAATCAGACAGTGTTGAGACCAGAGAGGCTAAGACCGCATTGACTCAGTGCGGTATTCAGCCTCTCTGGTGTCAAGTCTGATTTTGGAAAAAAAAAAAAAAAAATCCAAAATCAGACAGAGTGTTGAGACCAGAGAGGCTAAGACCGCATTGACTCAGTGCGGTATTCAGCCTCTCTGGTGTCAAGTCTGATTTTGGAAAAAAAAAAAAAAAATCCAAAATCAGACAGAGTGTTGACACCAGAGAGGCTAAGACCGCATTGACTCAGTGCGGTATTCAGCCTCTCTGGTGTCAAGTCTGATTTTGGAAAAAAAAAAAAAAAAATCCAAAATCAGACAGAGTGTTGAGACCAGAGAGGCTAAGACCGCATTGACTCAGTGCGGTATTCAGCCTCTCTGGTGTCAAGTCTGATTTTGGAAAAAAATAAAATAAATCCAAAATCAGACAGAGTATTGACACCAGAGAGGCTAAGACCGCATTGACTCAGTGCGGTATTCAGCCTCTCTGGTGTCAAGTCTGATTTTGGAAAAAAAAAAAAAAAAATCCAAAATCAGACAGAGTGTTGAGACCAGAGAGGCTAAGACCGCATTGACTCAGTGCGGTATTCAGCCTCTCTGGTGTCAAGTCTGATTTTGGAAAAAAAAATCCAAAATCCAAAATCAGACAGAGTGTTGACACCAGAGAGGCTAAGACCGCATTGACTCAGTGCGGTATTCAGCCTCTCTGGTGTCAAGTCTGATTTTGGAAAAAAAAAAAAAAAAATCCAAAATCAGACAGAGTGTTGAGACCAGAGAGGCTAAGACCGCATTGACTCAGTGCGGTATTCAGCCTCTCTGGTGTCAAGTCTGATTTTAGAAAAAAAAAAAAAAAATCCAAAATCAGACAGAGTGTTGACACCAGAGAGGCTAAGACCGCATTGACTCAGTGCGGTATTCAGCCTCTCTGGTGTCAAGTCTGATTCTGGAAAAAAAAAAAAAAAAATCCAAAATCAGACAGAGTGTTGAGACCAGAGAGGCTAAGACCGCATTGACTCAGTGCGGTATTCAGCCTCTCTGGTGTCAAGTCTGATTTTGGAAAAAAAAAAAAAAAAATCCAAAATCAGACAGAGTGTTGACACCAGAGAGGCTAAGACCGCATTGACTCAGTGCGGTATTCAGCCTCTCTGGTGTCAAGTCTGATTTTGGAAAAAAAAATAATAATAATCCAAAATCAGACAGAGTGTTGACACCAGATAGGCTAAGACCGCATTGACTCAGTGCGGTATTCAGCCTATCTGGTGTCAAGTCTGATTTTGGAAAAAAAAAAAAAAAAATCCAAAATCAGACAGAGTGTTGACACCAGAGAGGCTAAGACCGCATTGACTCAGTGCGGTATTCAGCCTCTCTGGTGTCAAGTCTGATTTTGGAAAAAAAAAAAAAAAAAAATCCAAAATCAGACAGAGTGTTGAGACCAGAGAGGCTAAGACCGCATTGACTCAGTGCGGTATTCAGCCTCTCTGGTGTCAAGTCTGATTTTGGAAAAAAAAAAAAAAAAAATCCAAAATCAGACAGAGTGTTGAGACCAGAGAGGCTAAGACCGCATTGACTCAGTGCGGTATTCAGCCTCTCTGGTGTCAAGTCTGATTTTGGAAAAAAAAAAAAAAAAATCCAAAATCAGACAGAGTGTTGACACCAGAGAGGCTAAGACCGCATTGACTCAGTGCGGTATTCAGCCTCTCTGGTGTCAAGTCTGATTTTGGAAAAAAAAAAAATAATAATCCAAAATCAGACAGAGTGTTGACACCAGATAGGCTAAGACCGCATTGACTCAGTGCGGTATTCAGCCTATCTGGTGTCAAGTCTGATTTTGGAAAAAAAAAAAAAAAAATCCAAAATCAGACAGAGTGTTGACACCAGAGAGGCTAAGACCGCATTGACTCAGTGCGGTATTCAGCCTCTCTGGTGTCAAGTCTGATTTTGGAAAAAAAAAAAAAATCCAAAATCCAAAATCAGACAGAGTGTTGAGACCAGAGAGGCTAAGACCGCATTGACTCAGTGCGGTATTCAGCCTCTCTGGTGTCAAGTCTGATTTTGGAAAAAAAAAAAAAAAATCCAAAATCAGACAGAGTGTTGACACCAGAGAGGCTAAGACCGCATTGACTCAGTGCGGTATTCAGCCTCTCTGGTGTCAAGTCTGATTTTGGAAAAAAAAAAAAAAAAATCCAAAATCAGACAGAGTGTTGAGACCAGAGAGGCTAAGACCGCATTGACTCAGTGCGGTATTCAGCCTCTCTGGTGTCAAGTCTGATTTTGGAAAAAAATAAAATAAATCCAAAATCAGACAGAGTATTGACACCAGAGAGGCTAAGACCGCATTGACTCAGTGCGGTATTCAGCCTCTCTGGTGTCAAGTCTGATTTTGGAAAAAAAAAAAAAAAAAATCCAAAATCAGACAGAGTGTTGAGACCAGAGAGGCTAAGACCGCATTGACTCAGTGCGGTATTCAGCCTCTCTGGTGTCAAGTCTGATTTTGGAAAAAAAAAAAAAAAATCCAAAATCAGACAGAGTGTTGACACCAGAGAGGCTAAGACCGCATTGACTCAGTGCGGTATTCAGCCTCTCTGGTGTCAAGTCTGATTTTGGAAAAAAAAAAAATAATAATCCAAAATCAGACAGAGTGTTGACACCAGATAGGCTAAGACCGCATTGACTCAGTGCGGTATTCAGCCTATCTGGTGTCAAGTCTGATTTTGGAAAAAAAAAAAAAAAAATCCAAAATCAGACAGAGTGTTGACACCAGAGAGGCTAAGACCGCATTGACTCAGTGCGGTATTCAGCCTCTCTGGTGTCAAGTCTGATTTTGGAAAAAAAAAAAATAATAATCCAAAATCAGACAGAGTGTTGACACCAGATAGGCTAAGACCGCATTGACTCAGTGCGGTATTCAGCCTATCTGGTGTCAAGTCTGATTTTGGAAAAAAAAAAAAAAAAAATCCAAAATCAGACAGAGTGTTGACACCAGAGAGGCTAAGACCGCATTGACTCAGTGCGGTATTCAGCCTCTCTGGTGTCAAGTCTGATTTTGGAAAAAAAAAAAAAAAAAAATCCAAAATCAGACAGAGTGTTGAGACCAGAGAGGCTAAGACCGCATTGACTCAGTGCGGTATTCAGCCTCTCTGGTGTCAAGTCTGATTTTGGAAAAAAAAAAAAAAAAAAATCCAAAATCAGACAGAGTGTTGAGACCAGAGAGGCTAAGACCGCATTGACTCAGTGCGGTATTCAGCCTCTCTGGTGTCAAGTCTGATTTTGGAAAAAAAAAAAAAAAAATCCAAAATCAGACAGAGTGTTGAGACCAGAGAGGCTAAGACCGCATTGACTCAGTGCGGTATTCAGCCTCTCTGGTGTCAAGTCTGATTTTGGAAAAAAAAAAAAAAAAAATCCAAAATCAGACAGAGTGTTGACACCAGAGAGGCTAAGACCGCATTGACTCAGTGCGGTATTCAGCCTCTCTGGTGTCAAGTCTGATTTTGGAAAAAAAAAAAAAAAAATCCAAAATCAGACAGAGTGTTGACACCAGAGAGGCTAAGGCGCATTGACTCAGTGCGGTATTCAGCCTCTCTGGTGTCAAGTCTGATTTTGAAAAAAAAAAAAAAAAATCCAAAATCAGACAGAGTGTTGAGACCAGAGAGGCTAAGACCGCATTGACTCAGTGCGGTATTCAGCCTCTCTGGTGTCAAGTCTGATTTTGGAAAAAAAAAAAAAAAATCCAAAATCAGACAGTGTTGAGACCAGAGAGGCTAAGACCGCATTGACTCAGTGCGGTATTCAGCCTCTCTGGTGTCAAGTCTGATTTTGGAAAAAAAAAAAAAAAAATCCAAAATCAGACAGAGTGTTGAGACCAGAGAGGCTAAGACCGCATTGACTCAGTGCGGTATTCAGCCTCTCTGGTGTCAAGTCTGATTTTGGAAAAAAAAAAAAAAAATCCAAAATCAGACAGAGTGTTGACACCAGAGAGGCTAAGACCGCATTGACTCAGTGCGGTATTCAGCCTCTCTGGTGTCAAGTCTGATTTTGGAAAAAAAAAAAAAAAAATCCAAAATCAGACAGAGTGTTGAGACCAGAGAGGCTAAGACCGCATTGACTCAGTGCGGTATTCAGCCTCTCTGGTGTCAAGTCTGATTTTGGAAAAAAATAAAATAAATCCAAAATCAGACAGAGTATTGACACCAGAGAGGCTAAGACCGCATTGACTCAGTGCGGTATTCAGCCTCTCTGGTGTCAAGTCTGATTTTGGAAAAAAAAAAAAAAAAAAATCCAAAATCAGACAGAGTGTTGAGACCAGAGAGGCTAAGACCGCATTGACTCAGTGCGGTATTCAGCCTCTCTGGTGTCAAGTCTGATTTTGGAAAAAAAAAAAAAAAAAATCCAAAATCAGACAGAGTGTTGAGACCAGAGAGGCTAAGACCGCATTGACTCAGTGCGGTATTCAGCCTCTCTGGTGTCAAGTCTGATTTTGGAAAAAAAAAAAAAAAATCCAAAATCAGACAGAGTGTTGAGACCAGAGAGGCTAAGACCGCATTGACTCAGTGCGGTATTCAGCCTCTCTGGTGTCAAGTCTGATTTTGGAAAAAAAAAAAAAAAAATCCAAAATCAGACAGAGTGTTGACACCAGAGAGGCTAAGACCGCATTGACTCAGTGCGGTATTCAGCCTCTCTGGTGTCAAGTCTGATTTTGGAAAAAAAAAAAAAAAAATCCAAAATCAGACAGAGTGTTGACACCAGAGAGGCTAAGGCGCATTGACTCAGTGCGGTATTCAGCCTCTCTGGTGTCAAGTCTGATTTTGAAAAAAAAAAAAAAAAATCCAAAATCAGACAGTGTTGAGACCAGAGAGGCTAAGACCGCATTGACTCAGTGCGGTATTCAGCCTCTCTGGTGTCAAGTCTGATTTTGGAAAAAAAAAAAAAAAATCCAAAATCAGACAGTGTTGAGACCAGAGAGGCTAAGACCGCATTGACTCAGTGCGGTATTCAGCCTCTCTGGTGTCAAGTCTGATTTTGGAAAAAAAAAAAAAAATCCAAAATCAGACAGTGTTGAGACCAGAGAGGCTAAGACCGCATTGACTCAGTGCGGTATTCAGCCTCTCTGGTGTCAAGTCTGATTTTGGAAAAAAAAAAAAAAAAATCCAAAATCAGACAGAGTGTTGAGACCAGAGAGGCTAAGACCGCATTGACTCAGTGCGGTATTCAGCCTCTCTGGTGTCAAGTCTGATTTTGGAAAAAAAAAAAAAAAATCCAAAATCAGACAGAGTGTTGACACCAGAGAGGCTAAGACCGCATTGACTCAGTGCGGTATTCAGCCTCTCTGGTGTCAAGTCTGATTTTGGAAAAAAAAAAAAAAAAATCCAAAATCAGACAGAGTGTTGAGACCAGAGAGGCTAAGACCGCATTGACTCAGTGCGGTATTCAGCCTCTCTGGTGTCAAGTCTGATTTTGGAAAAAAATAAAATAAATCCAAAATCAGACAGAGTATTGACACCAGAGAGGCTAAGACCGCATTGACTCAGTGCGGTATTCAGCCTCTCTGGTGTCAAGTCTGATTTTGGAAAAAAAAAAAAAAAAAATCCAAAATCAGACAGAGTGTTGAGACCAGAGAGGCTAAGACCGCATTGACTCAGTGCGGTATTCAGCCTCTCTGGTGTCAAGTCTGATTTTGGAAAAAAAAAAAAAAAAATCCAAAATCAGACAGAGTGTTGACACCAGAGAGGCTAAGACCGCATTGACTCAGTGCGGTATTCAGCCTCTCTGGTGTCAAGTCTGATTTTGGAAAAAAAAAAAAAAAAATCCAAAATCAGACAGAGTGTTGAGACCAGAGAGGCTAAGACCGCATTGACTCAGTGCGGTATTCAGCCTCTCTGGTGTCAAGTCTGATTTTAGAAAAAAAAAAAAAAAATCCAAAATCAGACAGAGTGTTGACACCAGAGAGGCTAAGACCGCATTGACTCAGTGCGGTATTCAGCCTCTCTGGTGTCAAGTCTGATTCTGGAAAAAAAAAAAAAAAAATCCAAAATCAGACAGAGTGTTGAGACCAGAGAGGCTAAGACCGCATTGACTCAGTGCGGTATTCAGCCTCTCTGGTGTCAAGTCTGATTTTGGAAAAAAAAAAAAAAAATCCAAAATCAGACAGAGTGTTGACACCAGAGAGGCTAAGACCGCATTGACTCAGTGCGGTATTCAGCCTCTCTGGTGTCAAGTCTGATTTTGGAAAAAAAAAAAATAATAATCCAAAATCAGACAGAGTGTTGACACCAGATAGGCTAAGACCGCATTGACTCAGTGCGGTATTCAGCCTATCTGGTGTCAAGTCTGATTTTGGAAAAAAAAAAAAAAAAATCCAAAATCAGACAGAGTGTTGACACCAGAGAGGCTAAGACCGCATTGACTCAGTGCGGTATTCAGCCTCTCTGGTGTCAAGTCTGATTTTGGAAAAAAAAAAAAAAAAAATCCAAAATCAGACAGAGTGTTGAGACCAGAGAGGCTAAGACCGCATTGACTCAGTGCGGTATTCAGCCTCTCTGGTGTCAAGTCTGATTTTGGAAAAAAAAAAAAAAAAAATCCAAAATCAGACAGAGTGTTGACACCAGATAGGCTAAGACCGCATTGACTCAGTGCGGTATTCAGCCTATCTGGTGTCAAGTCTGATTTTGGAAAAAAAAAAAAAAAAATCCAAAATCAGACAGAGTGTTGACACCAGAGAGGCTAAGACCGCATTGACTCAGTGCGGTATTCAGCCTCTCTGGTGTCAAGTCTGATTTTGGAAAAAAAAAAAAAAAAATCCAAAATCAGACAGAGTGTTGAGACCAGAGAGGCTAAGACCGCATTGACTCAGTGCGGTATTCAGCCTCTCTGGTGTCAAGTCTGATTTTAGAAAAAAAAAAAAAAAATCCAAAATCAGACAGAGTGTTGACACCAGAGAGGCTAAGACCGCATTGACTCAGTGCGGTATTCAGCCTCTCTGGTGTCAAGTCTGATTCTGGAAAAAAAAAAAAAAAAATCCAAAATCAGACAGAGTGTTGAGACCAGAGAGGCTAAGACCGCATTGACTCAGTGCGGTATTCAGCCTCTCTGGTGTCAAGTCTGATTTTGGAAAAAAAAAAAAAAAATCCAAAATCAGACAGAGTGTTGACACCAGAGAGGCTAAGACCGCATTGACTCAGTGCGGTATTCAGCCTCTCTGGTGTCAAGTCTGATTTTGGAAAAAAAAAAAATAATAATCCAAAATCAGACAGAGTGTTGACACCAGATAGGCTAAGACCGCATTGACTCAGTGCGGTATTCAGCCTATCTGGTGTCAAGTCTGATTTTGGAAAAAAAAAAAAAAAAATCCAAAATCAGACAGAGTGTTGACACCAGAGAGGCTAAGACCGCATTGACTCAGTGCGGTATTCAGCCTCTCTGGTGTCAAGTCTGATTTTGGAAAAAAAAAAAAAAAAAATCCAAAATCAGACAGAGTGTTGAGACCAGAGAGGCTAAGACCGCATTGACTCAGTGCGGTATTCAGCCTCTCTGGTGTCAAGTCTGATTTTGGAAAAAAAAAAAAAAAAAATCCAAAATCAGACAGAGTGTTGAGACCAGAGAGGCTAAGACCGCATTGACTCAGTGCGGTATTCAGCCTCTCTGGTGTCAAGTCTGATTTTGGAAAAAAAAAAAAAAAATCCAAAATCAGACAGAGTGTTGACACCAGAGAGGCTAAGACCGCATTGACTCAGTGCGGTATTCAGCCTCTCTGGTGTCAAGTCTGATTTTGGAAAAAAAAAAAATAATAATCCAAAATCAGACAGAGTGTTGACACCAGATAGGCTAAGACCGCATTGACTCAGTGCGGTATTCAGCCTATCTGGTGTCAAGTCTGATTTTGGAAAAAAAAAAAAAAAAATCCAAAATCAGACAGAGTGTTGACACCAGAGAGGCTAAGACCGCATTGACTCAGTGCGGTATTCAGCCTCTCTGGTGTCAAGTCTGATTTTGGAAAAAAAAAAAAAAAAAATCCAAAATCAGACAGAGTGTTGAGACCAGAGAGGCTAAGACCGCATTGACTCAGTGCGGTATTCAGCCTCTCTGGTGTCAAGTCTGATTTTGGAAAAAAAAAAAAAAAAATCCAAAATCAGACAGAGTGTTGACACCAGAGAGGCTAAGACGCATTGACTCAGTGCGGTATTCAGCCTCTCTGGTGTCAAGTCTGATTTTGGAAAAAAAAAAAAAATCCAAAATCAGACAGAGTGTTGAGACCAGAGAGGCTAAGACCGCATTGACTCAGTGCGGTATTCAGCCTCTCTGGTGTCAAGTCTGATTTTGGAAAAAAATAAAATAAATCCAAAATCAGACAGAGTATTGACACCAGAGAGGCTAAGACCGCATTGACTCAGTGCGGTATTCAGCCTCTCTGGTGTCAAGTCTGATTTTGGAAAAAAAAAAAAAAAAATCCAAAATCAGACAGAGTGTTGAGACCAGAGAGGCTAAGACCGCATTGACTCAGTGCGGTATTCAGCCTCTCTGGTGTCAAGTCTGATTTTGGAAAAAAAAAAAAAAAAATCCAAAATCAGACAGAGTGTTGACACCAGAGAGGCTAAGACCGCATTGACTCAGTGCGGTATTCAGCCTCTCTGGTGTCAAGTCTGATTTTTGAAAAAAAAAAAAAAAATCCAAAATCAGACAGAGTGTTGACACCAGAGAGGCTAAGACCGCATTGACTCAGTGCGGTATTCAGCCTCTCTGGTGTCAAGTCTGATTTTGGAAAAAAAAAAAAAAAAATCCAAAATCAGACAGAGTGTTGACACCAGAGAGGCTAAGGCGCATTGACTCAGTGCGGTATTCAGCCTCTCTGGTGTCAAGTCTGATTTTGAAAAAAAAAAAAAAAAATCCAAAATCAGACAGAGTGTTGAGACAGAGAGGCTAAGACCGCATTGACTCAGTGCGGTATTCAGCCTCTCTGGTGTCAAGTCTGATTTTGGAAAAAAAAAAAAAAATCCAAAATCAGACAGTGTTGAGACCAGAGAGGCTAAGACCGCATTGACTCAGTGCGGTATTCAGCCTCTCTGGTGTCAAGTCTGATTTTGGAAAAAAAAAAAAAAAAATCCAAAATCAGACAGAGTGTTGAGACCAGAGAGGCTAAGACCGCATTGACTCAGTGCGGTATTCAGCCTCTCTGGTGTCAAGTCTGATTTTGGAAAAAAAAAAAAAAAAATCCAAAATCAGACAGAGTGTTGACACCAGAGAGGCTAAGACCGCATTGACTCAGTGCGGTATTCAGCCTCTCTGGTGTCAAGTCTGATTTTGGAAAAAAAAAAAAAAAAAATCCAAAATCAGACAGAGTGTTGAGACCAGAGAGGCTAAGACCGCATTGACTCAGTGCGGTATTCAGCCTCTCTGGTGTCAAGTCTGATTTTGGAAAAAAATAAAATAAATCCAAAATCAGACAGAGTATTGACACCAGAGAGGCTAAGACCGCATTGACTCAGTGCGGTATTCAGCCTCTCTGGTGTCAAGTCTGATTTTGGAAAAAAAAAAAAAAAAATCCAAAATCAGACAGAGTGTTGAGACCAGAGAGGCTAAGACCGCATTGACTCAGTGCGGTATTCAGCCTCTCTGGTGTCAAGTCTGATTTTGGAAAAAAAAAAAAAAAAATCCAAAATCAGACAGAGTGTTGACACCAGAGAGGCTAAGACCGCATTGACTCAGTGCGGTATTCAGCCTCTCTGGTGTCAAGTCTGATTTTGGAAAAAAAAAAAAAAAATCCAAAATCAGACAGAGTGTTGACACCAGAGAGGCTAAGACCGCATTGACTCAGTGCGGTATTCAGCCTCTCTGGTGTCAAGTCTGATTTTTGAAAAAAAAAAAAAAAATCCAAAATCAGACAGAGTGTTGACACCAGAGAGGCTAAGACCGCATTGACTCAGTGCGGTATTCAGCCTCTCTGGTGTCAAGTCTGATTTTGGAAAAAAAAAAAAAAAAATCCAAAATCAGACAGAGTGTTGACACCAGAGAGGCTAAGGCGCATTGACTCAGTGCGGTATTCAGCCTCTCTGGTGTCAAGTCTGATTTTGAAAAAAAAAAAAAAAAATCCAAAATCAGACAGAGTGTTGAGACCAGAGAGGCTAAGACCGCATTGACTCAGTGCGGTATTCAGCCTCTCTGGTGTCAAGTCTGATTTTGGAAAAAAAAAAAAAAAAATCCAAAATCAGACAGTGTTGAGACCAGAGAGGCTAAGACCGCATTGACTCAGTGCGGTATTCAGCCTCTCTGGTGTCAAGTCTGATTTTGGAAAAAAAAAAAAAAAAATCCAAAATCAGACAGAGTGTTGAGACCAGAGAGGCTAAGACCGCATTGACTCAGTGCGGTATTCAGCCTCTCTGGTGTCAAGTCTGATTTTGGAAAAAAAAAAAAAAAAATCCAAAATCAGACAGAGTGTTGACACCAGAGAGGCTAAGACCGCATTGACTCAGTGCGGTATTCAGCCTCTCTGGTGTCAAGTCTGATTTTGGAAAAAAAAAAAAAAAAATCCAAAATCAGACAGAGTGTTGAGACCAGAGAGGCTAAGACCGCATTGACTCAGTGCGGTATTCAGCCTCTCTGGTGTCAAGTCTGATTTTGGAAAAAAATAAAATAAATCCAAAATCAGACAGAGTATTGACACCAGAGAGGCTAAGACCGCATTGACTCAGTGCGGTATTCAGCCTCTCTGGTGTCAAGTCTGATTTTGGAAAAAAAAAAAAAAAAATCCAAAATCAGACAGAGTGTTGAGACCAGAGAGGCTAAGACCGCATTGACTCAGTGCGGTATTCAGCCTCTCTGGTGTCAAGTCTGATTTTGGAAAAAAAAAAAAAAAATCCAAAATCAGACAGAGTGTTGACACCAGAGAGGCTAAGACCGCATTGACTCAGTGCGGTATTCAGCCTCTCTGGTGTCAAGTCTGATTTTGGAAAAAAAAAAAAAAAAATCCAAAATCAGACAGAGTGTTGAGACCAGAGAGGCTAAGACCGCATTGACTCAGTGCGGTATTCAGCCTCTCTGGTGTCAAGTCTGATTTTAGAAAAAAAAAAAAAAAATCCAAAATCAGACAGAGTGTTGACACCAGAGAGGCTAAGACCGCATTGACTCAGTGCGGTATTCAGCCTCTCTGGTGTCAAGTCTGATTCTGGAAAAAAAAAAAAAAAAATCCAAAATCAGACAGAGTGTTGAGACCAGAGAGGCTAAGACCGCATTGACTCAGTGCGGTATTCAGCCTCTCTGGTGTCAAGTCTGATTTTGGAAAAAAAAAAAAAAAATCCAAAATCAGACAGAGTGTTGACACCAGAGAGGCTAAGACCGCATTGACTCAGTGCGGTATTCAGCCTCTCTGGTGTCAAGTCTGATTTTGGAAAAAAAAAAAATAATAATCCAAAATCAGACAGAGTGTTGACACCAGATAGGCTAAGACCGCATTGACTCAGTGCGGTATTCAGCCTATCTGGTGTCAAGTCTGATTTTGGAAAAAAAAAAAAAAAAATCCAAAATCAGACAGAGTGTTGACACCAGAGAGGCTAAGACCGCATTGACTCAGTGCGGTATTCAGCCTCTCTGGTGTCAAGTCTGATTTTGGAAAAAAAAAAAAAAAAATCCAAAATCAGACAGAGTGTTGAGACCAGAGAGGCTAAGACCGCATTGACTCAGTGCGGTATTCAGCCTCTCTGGTGTCAAGTCTGATTTTGGAAAAAAAAAAAAAAAAAATCCAAAATCAGACAGAGTGTTGAGACCAGAGAGGCTAAGACCGCATTGACTCAGTGCGGTATTCAGCCTCTCTGGTGTCAAGTCTGATTTTGGAAAAAAAAAAAAAAAAATCCAAAATCAGACAGAGTGTTGACACCAGAGAGGCTAAGACCGCATTGACTCAGTGCGGTATTCAGCCCTCTCTGGTGTCAAGTCTGATTTTGGAAAAAAAAAAAATAATAATCCAAAATCAGACAGAGTGTTGACACCAGATAGGCTAAGACCGCATTGACTCAGTGCGGTATTCAGCCTATCTGGTGTCAAGTCTGATTTTGGAAAAAAAAAAAAAAAAATCCAAAATCAGACAGAGTGTTGACACCAGAGAGGCTAAGACCGCATTGACTCAGTGCGGTATTCAGCCTCTCTGGTGTCAAGTCTGATTTTGGAAAAAAAAAAAAAAAAATCCAAAATCAGACAGAGTGTTGAGACCAGAGAGGCTAAGACCGCATTGACTCAGTGCGGTATTCAGCCTCTCTGGTGTCAAGTCTGATTTTGGAAAAAAAAAAAAAAAAATCCAAAATCAGACAGAGTGTTGACACCAGAGAGGCTAAGACGGCATTGACTCAGTGCGGTATTCAGCCTCTCTGGTGTCAAGTCTGATTTTGGAAAAAAAAAAAAAAAATCCAAAATCAGACAGAGTGTTGACACCAGAGAGGCTAAGACCGCATTGACTCAGTGCGGTATTCAGCCTCTCTGGTGTCAAGTCTGATTTTGGAAAAAAAAAAAATAATAATCCAAAATCAGACAGAGTGTTGACACCAGATAGGCTAAGACCGCATTGACTCAGTGCGGTATTCAGCCTATCTGGTGTCAAGTCTGATTTTGGAAAAAAAAAAAAAAAAATCCAAAATCAGACAGAGTGTTGACACCAGAGAGGCTAAGACCGCATTGACTCAGTGCGGTATTCAGCCTCTCTGGTGTCAAGTCTGATTTTGGAAAAAAAAAAAAAAAAAATCCAAAATCAGACAGAGTGTTGAGACCAGAGAGGCTAAGACCGCATTGACTCAGTGCGGTATTCAGCCTCTCTGGTGTCAAGTCTGATTTTGGAAAAAAAAAAAAAAAAATCCAAAATCAGACAGAGTGTTGACACCAGAGAGGCTAAGACGGCATTGACTCAGTGCGGTATTCAGCCTCTCTGGTGTCAAGTCTGATTTTGGAAAAAAAAAAAAAAAAATCCAAAATCAGACAGAGTGTTGAGACCAGAGAGGCTAAGACCGCATTGACTCAGTGCGGTATTCAGCCTCTCTGGTGTCAAGTCTGATTTTGAAAAAAAAAAAAAAAAATCCAAAATCAGACAGAGTGTTGACACCAGAGAGGCTAAGACCGCATTGACTCAGTGCGGTATTCAGCCTCTCTGGTGTCAAGTCTGATTTTGGAAAAAAAAAAAAAAAATCCAAAATCAGACAGACTGTTGAGACCAGAGAGGCTAAGACCGCATTGACTCAGTGCGGTATTCAGCCTCTCTGGTGTCAAGTCTGATTTTGGAAAAAAAAAAAAAAAAATCCAAAATCAGACAGAGTGTTGACACCAGAGAGGCTAAGCGCATTGACTCAGTGCGGTATTCAGCCTCTCTGGTGTCAAGTCTGATTTTGAAAAAAAAAAAAAAAAATCCAAAATCAGACAGAGTGTTGAGACCAGAGAGGCTAAGACCGCATTGACTCAGTGCGGTATTCAGCCTCTCTGGTGTCAAGTCTGATTTTGGAAAAAAAAAAAAAAAATCCAAAATCAGACAGTGTTGAGACCAGAGAGGCTAAGACCGCATTGACTCAGTGCGGTATTCAGCCTCTCTGGTGTCAAGTCTGATTTTGGAAAAAAAAAAAAAAAAATCCAAAATCAGACAGAGTGTTGAGACCAGAGAGGCTAAGACCGCATTGACTCAGTGCGGTATTCAGCCTCTCTGGTGTCAAGTCTGATTTTGGAAAAAAAAAAAAAAAATCCAAAATCAGACAGAGTGTTGACACCAGAGAGGCTAAGACCGCATTGACTCAGTGCGGTATTCAGCCTCTCTGGTGTCAAGTCTGATTTTGGAAAAAAAAAAAAAAAAATCCAAAATCAGACAGAGTGTTGAGACCAGAGAGGCTAAGACCGCATTGACTCAGTGCGGTATTCAGCCTCTCTGGTGTCAAGTCTGATTTTGGAAAAAAATAAAATAAATCCAAAATCAGACAGAGTATTGACACCAGAGAGGCTAAGACCGCATTGACTCAGTGCGGTATTCAGCCTCTCTGGTGTCAAGTCTGATTTTGGAAAAAAAAAAAAAAAAAAATCCAAAATCAGACAGAGTGTTGAGACCAGAGAGGCTAAGACCGCATTGACTCAGTGCGGTATTCAGCCTCTCTGGTGTCAAGTCTGATTTTGGAAAAAAAAAAAAAAATCCAAAATCAGACAGAGTGTTGACACCAGAGAGGCTAAGACCGCATTGACTCAGTGCGGTATTCAGCCTCTCTGGTGTCAAGTCTGATTTTGGAAAAAAAAAAAAAAAAATCCAAAATCAGACAGAGTGTTGAGACCAGAGAGGCTAAGACCGCATTGACTCAGTGCGGTATTCAGCCTCTCTGGTGTCAAGTCTGATTTTAGAAAAAAAAAAAAAAATCCAAAATCAGACAGAGTGTTGACACCAGAGAGGCTAAGACCGCATTGACTCAGTGCGGTATTCAGCCTCTCTGGTGTCAAGTCTGATTCTGGAAAAAAAAAAAAAAAAATCCAAAATCAGACAGAGTGTTGAGACCAGAGAGGCTAAGACCGCATTGACTCAGTGCGGTATTCAGCCTCTCTGGTGTCAAGTCTGATTTTGGAAAAAAAAAAAAAAAAATCCAAAATCAGACAGAGTGTTGACACCAGAGAGGCTAAGACCGCATTGACTCAGTGCGGTATTCAGCCTCTCTGGTGTCAAGTCTGATTTTGGAAAAAAAAAAAATAATAATCCAAAATCAGACAGAGTGTTGACACCAGATAGGCTAAGACCGCATTGACTCAGTGCGGTATTCAGCCTATCTGGTGTCAAGTCTGATTTTGGAAAAAAAAAAAAAAAAAATCCAAAATCAGACAGAGTGTTGACACCAGAGAGGCTAAGACCGCATTGACTCAGTGCGGTATTCAGCCTCTCTGGTGTCAAGTCTGATTTTGGAAAAAAAAAAAAAAAAAAATCCAAAATCAGACAGAGTGTTGAGACCAGAGAGGCTAAGACCGCATTGACTCAGTGCGGTATTCAGCCTCTCTGGTGTCAAGTCTGATTTTGGAAAAAAAAAAAAAAAAAAATCCAAAATCAGACAGAGTGTTGAGACCAGAGAGGCTAAGACCGCATTGACTCAGTGCGGTATTCAGCCTCTCTGGTGTCAAGTCTGATTTTGGAAAAAAAAAAAAAAAAAATCCAAAATCAGACAGAGTGTTGACACCAGAGAGGCTAAGACCGCATTGACTCAGTGCGGTATTCAGCCTCTCTGGTGTCAAGTCTGATTTTGGAAAAAAAAAAAATAATAATCCAAAATCAGACAGA
>NW_028150967.1:0-31235 GCF_964638095.1 Poromitra crassiceps | reverse complement strand
GAGAGGCTAAGACCGCATTGACTCAGTGCGGTATTCAGCCTCTCTGGTGTCAAGTCTGATTTTGGAAAAAAAAAAAAAAAAAATCCAAAATCAGACAGAGTGTTGACACCAGAGAGGCTAAGACCGCATTGACTCAGTGCGGTATTCAGCCTCTCTGGTGTCAAGTCTGATTTTGGAAAAAAAAAAAAAAAAAATCCAAAATCAGACAGAGTGTTGAGACCAGAGAGGCTAAGACCGCATTGACTCAGTGCAGTATTCAGCCTCTCTGGTGTCAAGTCTGATTTTGGAGAAAAAGAAAAAAAAAATCCAAAATCAGACAGAGTGTTGACACCAGAGAGGCTAAGACCGCATTGACTCAGTGCGGTATTCAGCCTCTCTGGTGTCAAGTCTGATTTTGGAAAAAAAAAAAAAAATCCAAAATCAGACAGAGTGTTGACACCAGAGAGGCTAAGACCGCATTGACTCAGTGCGGTATTCAGCCTCTCTGGTGTCAAGTCTGATTTTGGAAAAAAAAAAAAAAAAATCCAAAATCAGACAGAGTGTTGACACCAGAGAGGCTAAGACCGCATTGACTCAGTGCGGTATTCAGCCTCTCTCGTGTCAAGTCTGATTTTGGAAAAAAAAAAAAAAATCCAAAATCAGACAGAGTGTTGACACCAGAGAGGCTAAGACCGCATTGACTCAGTGCGGTATTCAGCCTCTCTGGTGTCAAGTCTGATTTTGGAAAAAAAAAAAAAAAAAAATCCAGAATCAGACAGAGTGTTGAGACCAGAGAGGCTAAGACCGCATTGACTCAGTGCGGTATTCAGCTTCTCTGGTGTCAAGTCTGATTTTGGAAAAAAAAAAAAAAAATCCAAAATCAGACAGAGTGTTGAGACCAGAGAGGCTAAGACCGCATTGACTCAGTGCGGTATTCAGCCTCTCTGGTGTCAAGTCTGATTTTGGAAAAAAAAAAAAAAAAAATCCAAAATCAGACAGAGTGTTGACACCAGAGAGGCTAAGACCGCATTGACTCAGTGCGGTATTCAGCCTCTCTGGTGTCAAGTCTGATTTTGGAAAAAAAAAAAAAAAAAATCCAAAATCAGACAGAGTGTTGAGACCAGAGAGGCTAAGACCGCATTGACTAAGTGCGGTATTCAGCCTCTCTGGTGTCAAGTCTGATTTTGGAAAAAAAAAAAAAAAAATCCAAAATCAGACAGAGTGTTGACACCAGAGAGGCTAAGACCGCATTGACTCAGTGCGGTATTCAGCCTCTCTGGTGTCAAGTCTGATTTTGGGGAAAAAAAAAAAAAAAATCCAAAATCAGACAGAGTGTTGAGACCAGAGAGGCTAAGACCGCATTGACTCAGTGCAGTATTCAGCCTCTCTGGTGTCAAGTCTGATTTTGGAGAAAAAGAAAAAAAAAATCAAAAATCAGACAGAGTGTTGACACCAGAGAGGCTAAGACCGCATTGACTCAGTGCGGTATTCAGCCTCTCTGGTGTCAAGTCTGATTTTGGAAAAAAAAAAAAAAATCCAAAATCAGACAGAGTGTTGACACCAGAGAGGCTAAGACCGCATTGACTCAGTGCGGTATTCAGCCTCTCTGGTGTCAAGTCTGATTTTGGAAAAAAAAAAAAAAAAATCCAAAATCAGACAGAGTGTTGAGACCAGAGAGGCTAAGACCGCATTGACTCAGTGCAGTATTCAGCCTCTCTGGTGTCAAGTCTGATTTTGGAAAAAAAAAAAAAAAATCCAAAATCAGACAGAGTGTTGACACCAGAGAGGCTAAGACCGCATTGACTCAGTGCGGTATTCAGCCTCTCTGGTGTCAAGTCTGATTTTGGAAAAAAAAAAAAAAAAATCCAAAATCAGACAGAGTGTTGACACCAGAGAGGCTAAGACCGCATTGACTCAGTGCGGTATTCAGCCTCTCTGGTGTCAAGTCTGATTTTGGAAAAAAAAAAAAAAAAAAATCCAAAATCAGACAGAGTGTTGAGACCAGAGAGGCTAAGACCGCATTGACTCAGTGCGGTATTCAGCCTCTCTGGTGTCAAGTCTGATTTTGGAAAAAAAAAAAAAAAAATCCAAAATCAGACAGAGTGTTGACACCAGAGAGGCTAAGACCGCATTGACTCAGTGCGGTATTCAGCCTCTCTGGTGTCAAGTCTGATTTTGGAAAAAAAAAAAAAAAATCCAAAATCAGACAGAGTGTTGACACCAGAGAGGCTAAGACTGCATTGACTCAGTGCGGTATTCAGCCTCTCTCGTGTCAAGTCTGATTTTGGAAAAAAAAAAAAAAATCCAAAATCAGACAGAGTGTTGACACCAGAGAGGCTAAGACCGCATTGACTCAGTGCGGTATTCAGCCTCTCTGGTGTCAAGTCTGATTTTGGAAAAAAAAAAAAAAAAAAATCCAGAATCAGACAGAGTGTTGAGACCAGAGAGGCTAAGACCGCATTGACTCAGTGCGGTATTCAGCTTCTCTGGTGTCAAGTCTGATTTTGGAAAAAAAAAAAAAAAATCCAAAATCAGACAGAGTGTTGAGACCAGAGAGGCTAAGACCGCATTGACTCAGTGCGGTATTCAGCCTCTCTGGTGTCAAGTCTGATTTTGGAAAAAAAAAAAAAAAAAATCCAAAATCAGACAGAGTGTTGACACCAGAGAGGCTAAGACCGCATTGACTCAGTGCGGTATTCAGCCTCTCTGGTGTCAAGTCTGATTTTGGAAAAAAAACAAAAAAAAATCCAAAATCAGACAGAGTGTTGAGACCAGAGAGGCTAAGACCGCATTGACTAAGTGCGGTATTCAGCCTCTCTGGTGTCAAGTCTGATTTTGGAAAAAAAAAAAAAAAATCCAAAATCAGACAGAGTGTTGACACCAGAGAGGCTAAGACCGCATTGACTCAGTGCGGTATTCAGCCTCTCTGGTGTCAAGTCTGATTTTGGGAAAAAAAAAAAAAAAATCCAAAATCAGACAGAGTGTTGAGACCAGAGAGGCTAAGACCGCATTGACTCAGTGCAGTATTCAGCCTCTCTGGTGTCAAGTCTGATTTTGGAGAAAAAGAAAAAAAAAATCAAAAATCAGACAGAGTGTTGACACCAGAGAGGCTAAGACCGCATTGACTCAGTGCGGTATTCAGCCTCTCTGGTGTCAAGTCTGATTTTGGAAAAAAAAAAAAAAAACCAAAATCAGACAGAGTGTTGACACCAGAGAGGCTAAGACCGCATTGACTCAGTGCGGTATTCAGCCTCTCTGGTGTCAAGTCTGATTTTGGAAAAAAAAAAAAAAAAATCCAAAATCAGACAGAGTGTTGAGACCAGAGAGGCTAAGACCGCATTGACTCAGTGCAGTATTCAGCCTCTCTGGTGTCAAGTCTGATTTTGGAAAAAAAAAAAAAAAATCCAAAATCAGACAGAGTGTTGACACCAGAGAGGCTAAGACCGCATTGACTCAGTGCGGTATTCAGCCTCTCTGGTGTCAAGTCTGATTTTGGAAAAAAAAAAAAAAAAATCCAAAATCAGACAGAGTGTTGACACCAGAGAGGCTAAGACCGCATTGACTCAGTGCGGTATTCAGCCTCTCTGGTGTCAAGTCTGATTTTGGAAAAAAAAAAAAAAAAAATCCAAAATCAGACAGAGTGTTGAGACCAGAGAGGCTAAGACCGCATTGACTCAGTGCGGTATTCAGCCTCTCTGGTGTCAAGTCTGATTTTGGAAAAAAAAAAAAAAAAATCCAAAATCAGACAGAGTGTTGACACCAGAGAGGCTAAGACCGCATTGACTCAGTGCGGTATTCAGCCTCTCTGGTGTCAAGTCTGATTTTGGAAAAAAAAAAAAAAAAAATCCAGAATCAGACAGAGTGTTGAGACCAGAGAGGCTAAGACCGCATTGACTCAGTGCGGTATTCAGCTTCTCTGGTGTCAAGTCTGATTTTGGAAAAAAAAAAAAAAAAATCCAAAATCAGACAGAGTGTTGAGACCAGAGAGGCTAAGACCGCATTGACTCAGTGCGGTATTCAGCCTCTCTGGTGTCAAGTCTGATTTTGGAAAAAAAAAAAAAAAAATCCAAAATCAGACAGAGTGTTGACACCAGAGAGGCTAAGACCGCATTGACTCAGTGCGGTATTCAGCCTCTCTGGTGTCAAGTCTGATTTTGGAAAAAAAAAAAAAAAAAATCCAGAATCAGACAGAGTGTTGAGACCAGAGAGGCTAAGACCGCATTGACTCAGTGCGGTATTCAGCTTCTCTGGTGTCAAGTCTGATTTTGGAAAAAAAAAAAAAAAATCCAAAATCAGACAGAGTGTTGAGACCAGAGAGGCTAAGACCGCATTGACTAAGTGCGGTATTCAGCCTCTCTGGTGTCAAGTCTGATTTTGGAAAAAAAAAAAAAAAAATCCAAAATCAGACAGAGTGTTGACACCAGAGAGGCTAAGACCGCATTGACTCAGTGCGGTATTCAGCCTCTCTGGTGTCAAGTCTGATTTTGGAAAAAAAAAAAAAAAAAATCCAAAATCAGACAGAGTGTTGACACCAGAGAGGCTAAGACCGCATTGACTCAGTGCGGTATTCAGCCTCTCTGGTGTCAAGTCTGATTTTGGAAAAAAAAAAAAAAAAATCCAAAATCAGACAGAGTGTTGACACCAGAGAGGCTAAGACCGCATTGACTCAGTGCGGTATTCAGCCTCTCTGGTGTCAAGTCTGATTTTGGAAAAAAAAAAAAAAAAAATCCAAAATCAGACAGAGTGTTGAGACCAGAGAGGCTAAGACCGCATTGACTAAGTGCGGTATTCAGCCTCTCTGGTGTCAAGTCTGATTTTGGAAAAAAAAAAAAAAAAATCCAAAATCAGACAGAGTGTTGACACCAGAGAGGCTAAGACCGCATTGACTCAGTGCGGTATTCAGCCTCTCTGGTGTCAAGTCTGATTTTGGGAAAAAAAAAAAAAAAATCCAAAATCAGACAGAGTGTTGAGACCAGAGAGGCTAAGACCGCATTGACTCAGTGCAGTATTCAGCCTCTCTGGTGTCAAGTCTGATTTTGGAGAAAAAGAAAAAAAAATCCAAAATCAGACAGAGTGTTGACACCAGAGAGGCTAAGACCGCATTGACTCAGTGCGGTATTCAGCCTCTCTGGTGTCAAGTCTGATTTTGGAAAAAAAAAAAAAAATCCAAAATCAGACAGAGTGTTGACACCAGAGAGGCTAAGACCGCATTGACTCAGTGCGGTATTCAGCCTCTCTGGTGTCAAGTCTGATTTTGGAAAAAAAAAAAAAAAATCCAAAATCAGACAGAGTGTTGACACCAGAGAGGCTAAGACCGCATTGACTCAGTGCGGTATTCAGCCTCTCTCGTGTCAAGTCTGATTTTGGAAAAAAAAAAAAAAATCCAAAATCAGAGAGAGTGTTGACACCAGAGAGGCTAAGACCGCATTGACTCAGTGCGGTATTCAGCCTCTCTGGTGTCAAGTCTGATTTTGGAAAAAAAAAAAAAAAATCCAAAATCAGACAGAGTGTTGAGACCAGAGAGGCTAAGACCGCATTGACTCAGTGCGGTATTCAGCCTCTCTGGTGTCAAGTCTGATTTTGGAAAAAAAAAAAAAAAAAATCCCAAATCAGACAGAGTGTTGAGACCAGAGAGGCTAAGACCGCATTGACTAAGTGCGGTATTCAGCCTCTCTGGTGTCAAGTCTGATTTTGGAAAAAAAAAAAAAAAAATCCAAAATCAGACAGAGTGTTGACACCAGAGAGGCTAAGACCGCATTGACTCAGTGCGGTATTCAGCCTCTCTGGTGTCAAGTCTGATTTTGGAAAAAAAAAAAAAAAAATCCAAAATCAGACAGAGTGTTGAGACCAGAGAGGCTAAGACCGCATTGACTCAGTGCAGTATTCAGCCTCTCTGGTGTCAAGTCTGATTTTGGAGAAAAAGAAAAAAAAAATCCAAAATCAGACAGAGTGTTGACACCAGAGAGGCTAAGACCGCATTGACTCAGTGCGGTATTCAGCCTCTCTGGTGTCAAGTCTGATTTTGGAAAAAAAAAAAAAAATCCAAAATCAGACAGAGTGTTGACACCAGAGAGGCTAAGACCGCATTGACTCAGTGCGGTATTCAGCCTCTCTGGTGTCAAGTCTGATTTTGGAAAAAAAAAAAAAAAATCCAAAATCAGACAGAGTGTTGACACCAGAGAGGCTAAGACCGCATTGACTCAGTGCGGTATTCAGCCTCTCTCGTGTCAAGTCTGATTTTGGAAAAAAAAAAAAAAATCCAAAATCAGACAGTGTTGACACCAGAGAGGCTAAGACCGCATTGACTCAGTGCGGTATTCAGCCTCTCTGGTGTCAAGTCTGATTTTGGAAAAAAAAAAAAAAAATCCAAAATCAGACAGAGTGTTGAGACCAGAGAGGCTAAGACCGCATTGACTCAGTGCGGTATTCAGCCTCTCTGGTGTCAAGTCTGATTTTGGAAAAAAAAAAAAAAAATCCAAAATCAGACAGAGTGTTGACACCAGAGAGGCTAAGACCGCATTGACTCAGTGCGGTATTCAGCCTCTCTGGTGTCAAGTCTGATTTTGGAAAAAAAAAAAAAAATCCAAAATCAGACAGAGTGTTGACACCAGAGAGGCTAAGACCGCATTGACTCAGTGCGGTATTCAGCCTCTCTCGTGTCAAGTCTGATTTTGGAAAAAAAAAAAAAAATCCAAAATCAGACAGAGTGTTGACACCAGAGAGGCTAAGACCGCATTGACTCAGTGCAGTATTCAGCCTCTCTGGTGTCAAGTCTGATTTTGGAAAAAAAAAAAAAAAATCCAAAATCAGACAGAGTGTTGAGACCAGAGAGGCTAAGACCGCATTGACTCAGTGCGGTATTCAGCCTCTCTGGTGTCAAGTCTGATTTTGGAAAAAAAAAAAAAAAATCCAAAATCAGACAGAGTGTTGAGACCAGAGAGGCTAAGACCGCATTGACTCAGTGCGGTATTCAGCCTCTCTGGTGTCAAGTCTGATTTTGGAAAAAAAAAAAAAAAATCCAAAATCAGACAGAGTGTTGAGACCAGAGAGGCTAAGACCGCATTGACTCAGTGCGGTATTCAGCCTCTCTGGTGTCAAGTCTGATTTTGGAAAAAAAAAAAAAAAAAATCCCAAATCAGACAGAGTGTTGAGACCAGAGAGGCTAAGACCGCATTGACTAAGTGCGGTATTCAGCCTCTCTGGTGTCAAGTCTGATTTTGGAAAAAAAAAAAAAAAAATCCAAAATCAGACAGAGTGTTGACACCAGAGAGGCTAAGACCGCATTGACTCAGTGCGGTATTCAGCCTCTCTGGTGTCAAGTCTGATTTTGGAAAAAAAAAAAAAAATCCAAAATCAGACAGAGTGTTGACACCAGAGAGGCTAAGACCGCATTGACTCAGTGCGGTATTCAGCCTCTCTGGTGTCAAGTCTGATTTTGGAAAAAAAAAAAAAAAATCCAAAATCAGACAGAGTGTTGACACCAGAGAGGCTAAGACCGCATTGACTCAGTGCGGTATTCAGCCTCTCTCGTGTCAAGTCTGATTTTGGAAAAAAAAAAAAAAATCCAAAATCAGACAGTGTTGACACCAGAGAGGCTAAGACCGCATTGACTCAGTGCGGTATTCAGCCTCTCTGGTGTCAAGTCTGATTTTGGAAAAAAAAAAAAAAAATCCAAAATCAGACAGAGTGTTGAGACCAGAGAGGCTAAGACCGCATTGACTCAGTGCGGTATTCAGCCTCTCTGGTGTCAAGTCTGATTTTGGAAAAAAAAAAAAAAATCCAAAATCAGACAGAGTGTTGACACCAGAGAGGCTAAGACCGCATTGACTCAGTGCGGTATTCAGCCTCTCTCGTGTCAAGTCTGATTTTGGAAAAAAAAAAAAAAATCCAAAATCAGACAGAGTGTTGAGACCAGAGAGGCTAAGACCGCATTGACTAAGTGCGGTATTCAGCCTCTCTGGTGTCAAGTCTGATTTTGGAAAAAAAAAAAAAAAAATCCAAAATCAGACAGAGTGTTGACACCAGAGAGGCTAAGACCGCATTGACTCAGTGCGGTATTCAGCCTCTCTGGTGTCAAGTCTGATTTTGGGAAAAAAAAAAAAAAAATCCAAAATCAGACAGAGTGTTGAGACCAGAGAGGCTAAGACCGCATTGACTCAGTGCAGTATTCAGCCTCTCTGGTGTCAAGTCTGATTTTGGAGAAAAAGAAAAAAAAATCCAAAATCAGACAGAGTGTTGACACCAGAGAGGCTAAGACCGCATTGACTCAGTGCGGTATTCAGCCTCTCTGGTGTCAAGTCTGATTTTGGAAAAAAAAAAAAAAATCCCAAATCAGACAGAGTGTTGACACCAGAGAGGCTAAGACCGCATTGACTCAGTGCGGTATTCAGCCTCTCTGGTGTCAAGTCTGATTTTGGAAAAAAAAAAAAAAAATCAAAAATCAGACAGAGTGTTGACACCAGAGAGGCTAAGACCGCATTGACTCAGTGCGGTATTCAGCCTCTCTCGTGTCAAGTCTGATTTTGGAAAAAAAAAAAAAAATCCAAAATCAGAGAGAGTGTTGACACCAGAGAGGCTAAGACCGCATTGACTCAGTGCGGTATTCAGCCTCTCTGGTGTCAAGTCTGATTTTGGAAAAAAAAAAAAAAAATCCAAAATCAGACAGAGTGTTGAGACCAGAGAGGCTAAGACCGCATTGACTCAGTGCGGTATTCAGCCTCTCTGGTGTCAAGTCTGATTTTGGAAAAAAAAAAAAAAAAAATCCCAAATCAGACAGAGTGTTGAGACCAGAGAGGCTAAGACCGCATTGACTCAGTGCGGTATTCAGCCTCTCTGGTGTCAAGTCTGATTTTGGAAAAAAAAAAAAAAAAATCCAAAATCAGACAGAGTGTTGACACCAGAGAGGCTAAGACCGCATTGACTCAGTGCGGTATTCAGCCTCTCTGGTGTCAAGTCTGATTTTGGAAAAAAAAAAAAAAAAATCCAAAATCAGACAGTGTTGAGACCAGAGAGGCTAAGACCGCATTGACTCAGTGCAGTATTCAGCCTCTCTGGTGTCAAGTCTGATTTTGGAGAAAAAGAAAAAAAAAATCCAAAATCAGACAGAGTGTTGACACCAGAGAGGCTAAGACCGCATTGACTCAGTGCGGTATTCAGCCTCTCTGGTGTCAAGTCTGATTTTGGAAAAAAAAAAAAAAATCCAAAATCAGACAGAGTGTTGACACCAGAGAGGCTAAGACTGCATTGACTCAGTGCGGTATTCAGCCTCTCTGGTGTCAAGTCTGATTTTGGAAAAAAAAAAAAAAAATCCAAAATCAGACAGAGTGTTGACACCAGAGAGGCTAAGACCGCATTGACTCAGTGCGGTATTCAGCCTCTCTCGTGTCAAGTCTGATTTTGGAAAAAAAAAAAAAAATCCAAAATCAGACAGAGTGTTGACACCAGAGAGGCTAAGACCGCATTGACTCAGTGCGGTATTCAGCCTCTCTGGTGTCAAGTCTGATTTTGGAAAAAAAAAAAAAAAAAATCCAGAATCAGACAGAGTGTTGAGACCAGAGAGGCTAAGACCGCATTGACTCAGTGCGGTATTCAGCTTCTCTGGTGTCAAGTCTGATTTTGGAAAAAAAAAAAAAAAATCCAAAATCAGACAGAGTGTTGAGACCAGAGAGGCTAAGACCGCATTGACTCAGTGCGGTATTCAGCCTCTCTGGTGTCAAGTCTGATTTTGGAAAAAAAAAAAAAAAAATCCAAAATCAGACAGAGTGTTGACACCAGAGAGGCTAAGACCGCATTGACTCAGTGCGGTATTCAGCCTCTCTGGTGTCAAGTCTGATTTTGGAAAAAAAAAAAAAAAAAATCCAAAATCAGACAGAGTGTTGAGACCAGAGAGGCTAAGACCGCATTGACTAAGTGCGGTATTCAGCCTCTCTGGTGTCAAGTCTGATTTTGGAAAAAAAAAAAAAAAAATCCAAAATCAGACAGAGTGTTGACACCAGAGAGGCTAAGACCGCATTGACTCAGTGCGGTATTCAGCCTCTCTGGTGTCAAGTCTGATTTTGGAAAAAAAAAAAAAAAAAATCCAAAATCAGACAGAGTGTTGACACCAGAGAGGCTAAGACCGCATTGACTCAGTGCGGTATTCAGCCTCTCTGGTGTCAAGTCTGATTTTGGAAAAAAAAAAAAAAAAAATCCAAAATCAGACAGAGTGTTGAGACCAGAGAGGCTAAGACCGCATTGACTAAGTGCGGTATTCAGCCTCTCTGGTGTCAAGTCTGATTTTGGAAAAAAAAAAAAAAAAATCCAAAATCAGACAGAGTGTTGACACCAGAGAGGCTAAGACCGCATTGACTCAGTGCGGTATTCAGCCTCTCTGGTGTCAAGTCTGATTTTGGAAAAAAAAAAAAAAAAAATCCAAAATCAGACAGAGTGTTGACACCAGAGAGGCTAAGACCGCATTGACTAAGTGCGGTATTCAGCCTCTCTGGTGTCAAGTCTGATTTTGGAAAAAAAAAAAAAAAAATCCAAAATCAGACAGAGTGTTGACACCAGAGAGGCTAAGACCGCATTGACTCAGTGCGGTATTCAGCCTCTCTGGTGTCAAGTCTGATTTTTGAAAAAAAAAAAAAAATCCAAAATCAGACAGAGTGTTGACACCAGAGAGGCTAAGACCGCATTGACTCAGTGCGGTATTCAGCCTCTCTCGTGTCAAGTCTGATTTTGGAAAAAAAAAAAAAAATCCAAAATCAGACAGTGTTGACACCAGAGAGGCTAAGACCGCATTGACTCAGTGCGGTATTCAGCCTCTCTGGTGTCAAGTCTGATTTTGGAAAAAAAAAAAAAAAAATCCAAAATCAGACAGAGTGTTGAGACCAGAGAGGCTAAGACCGCATTGACTCAGTGCGGTATTCAGCCTCTCTGGTGTCAAGTCTGATTTTGGAAAAAAAAAAAAAAAATCCAAAATCAGACAGAGTGTTGACACCAGAGAGGCTAAGACCGCATTGACTCAGTGCGGTATTCAGCCTCTCTGGTGTCAAGTCTGATTTTGGAAAAAAAAAAAAAATCCAAAATCAGACAGAGTGTTGACACCAGAGAGGCTAAGACCGCATTGACTCAGTGCGGTATTCAGCCTCTCTCGTGTCAAGTCTGATTTTGGAAAAAAAAAAAAAAATCCAAAATCAGACAGAGTGTTGAGACCAGAGAGGCTAAGACCGCATTGACTAAGTGCGGTATTCAGCCTCTCTGGTGTCAAGTCTGATTTTGGAAAAAAAAAAAAAAAAAATCCAAAATCAGACAGAGTGTTGACACCAGAGAGGCTAAGACCGCATTGACTCAGTGCGGTATTCAGCCTCTCTGGTGTCAAGTCTGATTTTGGGAAAAAAAAAAAAAAAATCCAAAATCAGACAGAGTGTTGAGACCAGAGAGGCTAAGACCGCATTGACTCAGTGCAGTATTCAGCCTCTCTGGTGTCAAGTCTGATTTTGGAGAAAAAGAAAAAAAAATCCAAAATCAGACAGAGTGTTGACACCAGAGAGGCTAAGACCGCATTGACTCAGTGCGGTATTCAGCCTCTCTGGTGTCAAGTCTGATTTTGGAAAAAAAAAAAAAAATCCAAAATCAGACAGAGTGTTGACACCAGAGAGGCTAAGACCGCATTGACTCAGTGCGGTATTCAGCCTCTCTGGTGTCAAGTCTGATTTTGGAAAAAAAAAAAAAAAATCCAAAATCAGACAGAGTGTTGACACCAGAGAGGCTAAGACCGCATTGACTCAGTGCGGTATTCAGCCTCTCTCGTGTCAAGTCTGATTTTGGAAAAAAAAAAAAAAATCCAAAATCAGAGAGAGTGTTGACACCAGAGAGGCTAAGACCGCATTGACTCAGTGCGGTATTCAGCCTCTCTGGTGTCAAGTCTGATTTTGGAAAAAAAAAAAAAAAATCCAAAATCAGACAGAGTGTTGAGACCAGAGAGGCTAAGACCGCATTGACTCAGTGCGGTATTCAGCCTCTCTGGTGTCAAGTCGGATTTTGGAAAAAAAAAAAAAAAAAATCCCAAATCAGACAGAGTGTTGAGACCAGAGAGGCTAAGACCGCATTGACTCAGTGCGGTATTCAGCCTCTCTGGTGTCAAGTCTGATTTTGGAAAAAAAAAAAAAAAAATCCAAAATCAGACAGAGTGTTGACACCAGAGAGGCTAAGACCGCATTGACTCAGTGCGGTATTCAGCCTCTCTGGTGTCAAGTCTGATTTTGGAAAAAAAAAAAAAAAAAATCCAGAATCAGACAGAGTGTTGAGACCAGAGAGGCTAAGACCGCATTGACTCAGTGCGGTATTCAGCTTCTCTGGTGTCAAGTCTGATTTTGGAAAAAAAAAAAAAAAAATCCAAAATCAGACAGAGTGTTGAGACCAGAGAGGCTAAGACCGCATTGACTCAGTGCGGTATTCAGCCTCTCTGGTGTCAAGTCTGATTTTGGAAAAAAAAAAAAAAAAAAATCCAAAATCAGACAGAGTGTTGACACCAGAGAGGTTAAGACCGCATTGACTCAGTGCGGTATTCAGCCTCTCTGGTGTCAAGTCTGATTTTGGAAAAAAAAAAAAAAAAATCCAAAATCAGACAGAGTGTTGACACCAGAGAGGCTAAGACCGCATTGACTCAGTGCGGTATTCAGCCTCTCTCGTGTCAAGTCTGATTTTGGAAAAAAAAAAAAAAATCCAAAATCAGACAGTGTTGACACCAGAGAGGCTAAGACCGCATTGACTCAGTGCGGTATTCAGCCTCTCTGGTGTCAAGTCTGATTTTGGAAAAAAAAAAAAAAAATCCAAAATCAGACAGAGTGTTGAGACCAGAGAGGCTAAGACCGCATTGACTCAGTGCGGTATTCAGCCTCTCTGGTGTCAAGTCTGATTTTGGAAAAAAAAAAAAAAAATCCAAAATCAGACAGAGTGTTGACACCAGAGAGGCTAAGACCGCATTGACTCAGTGCGGTATTCAGCCTCTCTGGTGTCAAGTCTGATTTTGGAAAAAAAAAAAAAAATCCAAAATCAGACAGAGTGTTGACACCAGAGAGGCTAAGACCGCATTGACTCAGTGCGGTATTCAGCCTCTCTCGTGTCAAGTCTGATTTTGGAAAAAAAAAAAAAAATCCAAATCAGACAGAGTGTTGAGACCAGAGAGGCTAAGACCGCATTGACTAAGTGCGGTATTCAGCCTCTCTGGTGTCAAGTCTGATTTTGGAAAAAAAAAAAAAAAATCCAAAATCAGACAGAGTGTTGACACCAGAGAGGCTAAGACCGCATTGACTCAGTGCGGTATTCAGCCTCTCTGGTGTCAAGTCTGATTTTGGGAAAAAAAAAAAAAAAATCCAAAATCAGACAGAGTGTTGAGACCAGAGAGGCTAAGACCGCATTGACTCAGTGCAGTATTCAGCCTCTCTGGTGTCAAGTCTGATTTTGGAGAAAAAGAAAAAAAAATCCAAAATCAGACAGAGTGTTGACACCAGAGAGGCTAAGACCGCATTGACTCAGTGCGGTATTCAGCCTCTCTGGTGTCAAGTCTGATTTTGGAAAAAAAAAAAAAAATCCAAAATCAGACAGAGTGTTGACACCAGAGAGGCTAAGACCGCATTGACTCAGTGCGGTATTCAGCCTCTCTGGTGTCAAGTCTGATTTTGGAAAAAAAAAAAAAAAATCCAAAATCAGACAGAGTGTTGACACCAGAGAGGCTAAGACCGCATTGACTCAGTGCGGTATTCAGCCTCTCTCGTGTCAAGTCTGATTTTGGAAAAAAAAAAAAAAATCCAAAATCAGAGAGAGTGTTGACACCAGAGAGGCTAAGACCGCATTGACTCAGTGCGGTATTCAGCCTCTCTGGTGTCAAGTCTGATTTTGGAAAAAAAAAAAAAAAAAATCCCAAATCAGACAGAGTGTTGAGACCAGAGAGGCTAAGACCGCATTGACTCAGTGCGGTATTCAGCCTCTCTGGTGTCAAGTCTGATTTTGGAAAAAAAAAAAAAAAAATCCAAAATCAGACAGAGTGTTGACACCAGAGAGGCTAAGACCGCATTGACTCAGTGCGGTATTCAGCCTCTCTGGTGTCAAGTCTGATTTTGGAAAAAAAAAAAAAAAAATCCAGAATCAGACAGAGTGTTGAGACCAGAGAGGCTAAGACCGCATTGACTCAGTGCGGTATTCAGCTTCTCTGGTGTCAAGTCTGATTTTGGAAAAAAAAAAAAAAAAATCCAAAATCAGACAGAGTGTTGAGACCAGAGAGGCTAAGACCGCATTGACTCAGTGCGGTATTCAGCCTCTCTGGTGTCAAGTCTGATTTTGGAAAAAAAAAAAAAAAAAATCCAAAATCAGACAGAGTGTTGACACCAGAGAGGCTAAGACCGCATTGACTCAGTGCGGTATTCAGCCTCTCTGGTGTCAAGTCTGATTTTGGAAAAAAAAAAAAAAAAATCCAAAATCAGACAGAGTGTTGAGACCAGAGAGGCTAAGACCGCATTGACTCAGTGCAGTATTCAGCCTCTCTGGTGTCAAGTCTGATTTTGGAGAAAAAGAAAAAAAAAATCCAAAATCAGACAGAGTGTTGACACCAGAGAGGCTAAGACCGCATTGACTCAGTGCGGTATTCAGCCTCTCTGGTGTCAAGTCTGATTTTGGAAAAAAAAAAAAAAATCCAAAATCAGACAGAGTGTTGACACCAGAGAGGCTAAGACCGCATTGACTCAGTGCGGTATTCAGCCTCTCTGGTGTCAAGTCTGATTTTGGAAAAAAAAAAAAAAAAATCCAAAATCAGACAGAGTGTTGACACCAGAGAGGCTAAGACCGCATTGACTCAGTGCGGTATTCAGCCTCTCTCGTGTCAAGTCTGATTTTGGAAAAAAAAAAAAAAATCCAAAATCAGACAGAGTGTTGACACCAGAGAGGCTAAGACCGCATTGACTCAGTGCGGTATTCAGCCTCTCTGGTGTCAAGTCTGATTTTGGAAAAAAAAAAAAAAAAAATCCAGAATCAGACAGAGTGTTGAGACCAGAGAGGCTAAGACCGCATTGACTCAGTGCGGTATTCAGCTTCTCTGGTGTCAAGTCTGATTTTGGAAAAAAAAAAAAAAAAATCCAAAATCAGACAGAGTGTTGAGACCAGAGAGGCTAAGACCGCATTGACTCAGTGCGGTATTCAGCCTCTCTGGTGTCAAGTCTGATTTTGGAAAAAAAAAAAAAAAAAATCCAAAATCAGACAGAGTGTTGACACCAGAGAGGCTAAGACCGCATTGACTCAGTGCGGTATTCAGCCTCTCTGGTGTCAAGTCTGATTTTGGAAAAAAAAAAAAAAAAAATCCAAAATCAGACAGAGTGTTGAGACCAGAGAGGCTAAGACCGCATTGACTAAGTGCGGTATTCAGCCTCTCTGGTGTCAAGTCTGATTTTGGAAAAAAAAAAAAAAAAATCCAAAATCAGACAGAGTGTTGACACCAGAGAGGCTAAGACCGCATTGACTCAGTGCGGTATTCAGCCTCTCTGGTGTCAAGTCTGATTTTGGAAAAAAAAAAAAAAAAAATCCAAAATCAGACAGAGTGTTGACACCAGAGAGGCTAAGACCGCATTGACTCAGTGCGGTATTCAGCCTCTCTGGTGTCAAGTCTGATTTTGGAAAAAAAAAAAAAAAAAATCCAAAATCAGACAGAGTGTTGACACCAGAGAGGCTAAGACCGCATTGACTCAGTGCGGTATTCAGCCTCTCTGGTGTCAAGTCTGATTTTGTAAAAAAAAAAAAAAAAAATCCAAAATCAGACAGAGTGTTGAGACCAGAGAGGCTAAGACCGCATTGACTAAGTGCGGTATTCAGCCTCTCTGGTGTCAAGTCTGATTTTGGAAAAAAAAAAAAAAAAATCCAAAATCAGACAGAGTGTTGACACCAGAGAGGCTAAGACCGCATTGACTCAGTGCGGTATTCAGCCTCTCTGGTGTCAAGTCTGATTTTGGGAAAAAAAAAAAAAAAATCCAAAATCAGACAGAGTGTTGAGACCAGAGAGGCTAAGACCGCATTGACTCAGTGCAGTATTCAGCCTCTCTGGTGTCAAGTCTGATTTTGGAGAAAAAGAAAAAAAAATCCAAAATCAGACAGAGTGTTGACACCAGAGAGGCTAAGACCGCATTGACTCAGTGCGGTATTCAGCCTCTCTGGTGTCAAGTCTGATTTTGGAAAAAAAAAAAAAAATCCAAAATCAGACAGAGTGTTGACACCAGAGAGGCTAAGACCGCATTGACTCAGTGCGGTATTCAGCCTCTCTGGTGTCAAGTCTGATTTTGGAAAAAAAAAAAAAAAATCCAAAATCAGACAGAGTGTTGACACCAGAGAGGCTAAGACCGCATTGACTCAGTGCGGTATTCAGCCTCTCTCGTGTCAAGTCTGATTTTGGAAAAAAAAAAAAAAATCCAAAATCAGAGAGAGTGTTGACACCAGAGAGGCTAAGACCGCATTGACTCAGTGCGGTATTCAGCCTCTCTGGTGTCAAGTCTGATTTTGGAAAAAAAAAAAAAAAATCCAAAATCAGACAGAGTGTTGAGACCAGAGAGGCTAAGACCGCATTGACTCAGTGCGGTATTCAGCCTCTCTGGTGTCAAGTCTGATTTTGGAAAAAAATAAAAAAAAAATCCCAAATCAGACAGAGTGTTGAGACCAGAGAGGCTAAGACTGCATTGACTAAGTGCGGTATTCAGCCTCTCTGGTGTCAAGTCTGATTTTGGAAAAAAAAAAAAAAAAATCCAAAATCAGACAGAGTGTTGACACCAGAGAGGCTAAGACCGCATTGACTCAGTGCGGTATTCAGCCTCTCTGGTGTCAAGTCTGATTTTGGAAAAAAAAAAAAAAAAATCCAAAATCAGACAGAGTGTTGAGACCAGAGAGGCTAAGACCGCATTGACTCAGTGCAGTATTCAGCCTCTCTGGTGTCAAGTCTGATTTTGGAGAAAAAGAAAAAAAAAATCCAAAATCAGACAGAGTGTTGACACCAGAGAGGCTAAGACCGCATTGACTCAGTGCGGTATTCAGCCTCTCTGGTGTCAAGTCTGATTTTGGAAAAAAAAAAAAAAATCCAAAATCAGACAGAGTGTTGACACCAGAGAGGCTAAGACCGCATTGACTCAGTGCGGTATTCAGCCTCTCTGGTGTCAAGTCTGATTTTGGAAAAAAAAAAAAAAAATCCAAAATCAGACAGAGTGTTGACACCAGAGAGGCTAAGACCGCATTGACTCAGTGCGGTATTCAGCCTCTCTGGTGTCAAGTCTGATTTTGGAAAAAAAAAAAAAAAATCCAAAATCAGACAGAGTGTTGACACCAGAGAGGCTAAGACCGCATTGACTCAGTGCGGTATTCAGCCTCTCTCGTGTCAAGTCTGATTTTGGAAAAAAAAAAAAAAATCCAAAATCAGACAGAGTGTTGACACCAGAGAGGCTAAGACCGCATTGACTCAGTGCGGTATTCAGCCTCTCTGGTGTCAAGTCTGATTTTGGAAAAAAAAAAAAAAAAAATCCAGAATCAGACAGAGTGTTGAGACCAGAGAGGCTAAGACCGCATTGACTCAGTGCGGTATTCAGCTTCTCTGGTGTCAAGTCTGATTTTGGAAAAAAAAAAAAAAAATCCAAAATCAGACAGAGTGTTGAGACCAGAGAGGCTAAGACCGCATTGACTCAGTGCGGTATTCAGCCTCTCTGGTGTCAAGTCTGATTTTGGAAAAAAAAAAAAAAAAAATCCAAAATCAGACAGAGTGTTGACACCAGAGAGGCTAAGACCGCATTGACTCAGTGCGGTATTCAGCCTCTCTGGTGTCAAGTCTGATTTTGGAAAAAAAAAAAAAAAAAATCCAAAATCAGACAGAGTGTTGAGACCAGAGAGGCTAAGACCGCATTGACTAAGTGCGGTATTCAGCCTCTCTGGTGTCAAGTCTGATTTTGGAAAAAAAAAAAAAAAAATCCAAAATCAGACAGAGTGTTGACACCAGAGAGGCTAAGACCGCATTGACTCAGTGCGGTATTCAGCCTCTCTGGTGTCAAGTCTGATTTTGGAAAAAAAAAAAAAAAAATCCAAAATCAGACAGAGTGTTGACACCAGAGAGGCTAAGACCGCATTGACTCAGTGCGGTATTCAGCCTCTCTGGTGTCAAGTCTGATTTTGGAAAAAAAAAAAAAAAAAATCCAAAATCAGACAGAGTGTTGACACCAGAGAGGCTAAGACCGCATTGACTCAGTGCGGTATTCAGCCTCTCTGGTGTCAAGTCTGATTTTGTAAAAAAAAAAAAAAAAAATCCAAAATCAGACAGAGTGTTGAGACCAGAGAGGCTAAGACCGCATTGACTAAGTGCGGTATTCAGCCTCTCTGGTGTCAAGTCTGATTTTGGAAAAAAAAAAAAAAAAATCCAAAATCAGACAGAGTGTTGACACCAGAGAGGCTAAGACCGCATTGACTCAGTGCGGTATTCAGCCTCTCTGGTGTCAAGTCTGATTTTGGGAAAAAAAAAAAAAAAATCCAAAATCAGACAGAGTGTTGAGACCAGAGAGGCTAAGACCGCATTGACTCAGTGCAGTATTCAGCCTCTCTGGTGTCAAGTCTGATTTTGGAGAAAAAGAAAAAAAAATCCAAAATCAGACAGAGTGTTGACACCAGAGAGGCTAAGACCGCATTGACTCAGTGCGGTATTCAGCCTCTCTGGTGTCAAGTCTGATTTTGGAAAAAAAAAAAAAAAATCCAAAATCAGACAGAGTGTTGACACCAGAGAGGCTAAGACCGCATTGACTCAGTGCGGTATTCAGCCTCTCTGGTGTCAAGTCTGATTTTGGAAAAAAAAAAAAAAAAATCCAAAATCAGACAGAGTGTTGACACCAGAGAGGCTAAGACCGCATTGACTCAGTGCGGTATTCAGCCTCTCTCGTGTCAAGTCTGATTTTGGAAAAAAAAAAAAAAATCCAAAATCAGAGAGAGTGTTGACACCAGAGAGGCTAAGACCGCATTGACTCAGTGCGGTATTCAGCCTCTCTGGTGTCAAGTCTGATTTTGGAAAAAAAAAAAAAAAATCCAAAATCAGACAGAGTGTTGAGACCAGAGAGGCTAAGACCGCATTGACTCAGTGCGGTATTCAGCCTCTCTGGTGTCAAGTCTGATTTTGGAAAAAAATAAAAAAAAAATCCCAAATCAGACAGAGTGTTGAGACCAGAGAGGCTAAGACTGCATTGACTAAGTGCGGTATTCAGCCTCTCTGGTGTCAAGTCTGATTTTGGAAAAAAAAAAAAAAAAAATCCAAAATCAGACAGAGTGTTGACACCAGAGAGGCTAAGACCGCATTGACTCAGTGCGGTATTCAGCCTCTCTGGTGTCAAGTCTGATTTTGGAAAAAAAAAAAAAAAAATCCAAAATCAGACAGAGTGTTGAGACCAGAGAGGCTAAGACCGCATTGACTCAGTGCAGTATTCAGCCTCTCTGGTGTCAAGTCTGATTTTGGAGAAAAAGAAAAAAAAAATCCAAAATCAGACAGAGTGTTGACACCAGAGAGGCTAAGACCGCATTGACTCAGTGCGGTATTCAGCCTCTCTGGTGTCAAGTCTGATTTTGGAAAAAAAAAAAAAAAATCCAAAATCAGACAGAGTGTTGACACCAGAGAGGCTAAGACCGCATTGACTCAGTGCGGTATTCAGCCTCTCTGGTGTCAAGTCTGATTTTGGAAAAAAAAAAAAAAAATCCAAAATCAGACAGAGTGTTGACACCAGAGAGGCTAAGACCGCATTGACTCAGTGCGGTATTCAGCCTCTCTCGTGTCAAGTCTGATTTTGGAAAAAAAAAAAAAAAATCCAAAATCAGACAGTGTTGACACCAGAGAGGCTAAGACCGCATTGACTCAGTGCGGTATTCAGCCTCTCTGGTGTCAAGTCTGATTTTGGAAAAAAAAAAAAAAAATCCAAAATCAGACAGAGTGTTGAGACCAGAGAGGCTAAGACCACATTGACTCAGTGCGGTATTCAGCCTCTCTGGTGTCAAGTCTGATTTTGGAAAAAAAAAAAAAAATCCAAAATCAGACAGAGTGTTGACACCAGAGAGGCTAAGACCGCATTGACTCAGTGCGGTATTCAGCCTCTCTCGTGTCAAGTCTGATTTTTGAAAAAAAAAAAAAAATCCAAAATCAGACAGAGTGTTGACACCAGAGAGGCTAAGACCGCATTGACTCAGTGCGGTATTCAGCCTCTCTGGTGTCAAGTCTGATTTTGGAAAAAAAAAAAAAAAATCCAAAATCAGACAGAGTGTTGAGACCAGAGAGGCTAAGACCGCATTGACTCAGTGCGGTATTCAGCCTCTCTGGTGTCAAGTCTGATTTTGGAAAAAAAAAAAAAATATCCAAAATCAGACAGAGTGTTGAGACCAGAGAGGCTAAGACCGCATTGACTCAGTGCGGTATTCAGCCTCTCTGGTGTCAAGTCTGATTTTGGAAAAAAAAAAAAAAAATCCAAAATCAGACAGAGTGTTGAGACCAGAGAGGCTAAGACCGCATTGACTCAGTGCGGTATTCAGCCTCTCTGGTGTCAAGTCTGATTTTGGAAAAAAAAAAAAAAAAAATCCCAAATCAGACAGAGTGTTGAGACCAGAGAGGCTAAGACCGCATTGACTAAGTGCGGTATTCAGCCTCTCTGGTGTCAAGTCTGATTTTGGAAAAAAAAAAAAAAAAATCCAAAATCAGACAGAGTGTTGACACCAGAGAGGCTAAGACCGCATTGACTCAGTGCGGTATTCAGCCTCTCTGGTGTCAAGTCTGATTTTGGAAAAAAAAAAAAAAAATCCAAAATCAGACAGAGTGTTGAGACCAGAGAGGCTAAGACCGCATTGACTCAGTGCAGTATTCAGCCTCTCTGGTGTCAAGTCTGATTTTGGAGAAAAAGAAAAAAAAAATCCAAAATCAGACAGAGTGTTGACACCAGAGAGGCTAAGACCGCATTGACTCAGTGCGGTATTCAGCCTCTCTGGTGTCAAGTCTGATTTTGGAAAAAGAAAAAAAAATCCAAAATCAGACAGAGTGTTGACACCAGAGAGGCTAAGACCGCATTGACTCAGTGCGGTATTCAGCCTCTCTGGTGTCAAGTCTGATTTTGGAAAAAAAAAAAAAAAATCCAAAATCAGACAGAGTGTTGACACCAGAGAGGCTAAGACCGCATTGACTCAGTGCGGTATTCAGCCTCTCTCGTGTCAAGTCTGATTTTGGAAAAAAAAAAAAAAATCCAAAATCAGACAGTGTTGACACCAGAGAGGCTAAGACCGCATTGACTCAGTGCGGTATTCAGCCTCTCTGGTGTCAAGTCTGATTTTGGAAAAAAAAAAAAAAAATCCAAAATCAGACAGAGTGTTGAGACCAGAGAGGCTAAGACCGCATTGACTCAGTGCGGTATTCAGCCTCTCTGGTGTCAAGTCTGATTTTGGAAAAAAAAAAAAAAAATCCAAAATCAGACAGAGTGTTGACACCAGAGAGGCTAAGACCGCATTGACTCAGTGCGGTATTCAGCCTCTCTGGTGTCAAGTCTGATTTTGGAAAAAAAAAAAAAAATCCAAAATCAGACAGAGTGTTGACACCAGAGAGGCTAAGACCGCATTGACTCAGTGCGGTATTCAGCCTCTCTCGTGTCAAGTCTGATTTTGGAAAAAAAAAAAAAAAATCCAAAATCAGACAGAGTGTTGAGACCAGAGAGGCTAAGACCGCATTGACTAAGTGCGGTATTCAGCCTCTCTGGTGTCAAGTCTGATTTTGGAAAAAAAAAAAAAAAAATCCAAAATCAGACAGAGTGTTGACACCAGAGAGGCTAAGACCGCATTGACTCAGTGCGGTATTCAGCCTCTCTGGTGTCAAGTCTGATTTTGGGAAAAAAAAAAAAAAAATCCAAAATCAGACAGAGTGTTGAGACCAGAGAGGCTAAGACCGCATTGACTCAGTGCAGTATTCAGCCTCTCTGGTGTCAAGTCTGATTTTGGAGAAAAAGAAAAAAAAATCCAAAATCAGACAGAGTGTTGACACCAGAGAGGCTAAGACCGCATTGACTCAGTGCGGTATTCAGCCTCTCTGGTGTCAAGTCTGATTTTGGAAAAAATAAAAAAAAATCCAAAATCAGACAGAGTGTTGACACCAGAGAGGCTAAGACCGCATTGACTCAGTGCGGTATTCAGCCTCTCTGGTGTCAAGTCTGATTTTGGAAAAAAAAAAAAAAAATCCAAAATCAGACAGAGTGTTGACACCAGAGAGGCTAAGACCGCATTGACTCAGTGCGGTATTCAGCCTCTCTCGTGTCAAGTCTGATTTTGGAAAAAAAAAAAAAAATCCAAAATCAGAGAGAGTGTTGACACCAGAGAGGCTAAGACCGCATTGACTCAGTGCGGTATTCAGCCTCTCTGGTGTCAAGTCTGATTTTGGAAAAAAAAAAAAAAAATCCAAAATCAGACAGAGTGTTGAGACCAGAGAGGCTAAGACCGCATTGACTCAGTGCGGTATTCAGCCTCTCTGGTGTCAAGTCTGATTTTGGAAAAAAAAAAAAAAAAAATCCCAAATCAGACAGAGTGTTGAGACCAGAGAGGCTAAGACCGCATTGACTAAGTGCGGTATTCAGCCTCTCTGGTGTCAAGTCTGATTTTGGAAAAAAAAAAAAAAAAATCCAAAATCAGACAGAGTGTTGACACCAGAGAGGCTAAGACCGCATTGACTCAGTGCGGTATTCAGCCTCTCTGGTGTCAAGTCTGATTTTGGGAAAAAAAAAAAAAAAATCCAAAATCAGACAGAGTGTTGAGACCAGAGAGGCTAAGACCGCATTGACTCAGTGCAGTATTCAGCCTCTCTGGTGTCAAGTCTGATTTTGGAGAAAAATAAAAAAAAAATCCAAAATCAGACAGAGTGTTGACACCAGAGAGGCTAAGACCGCATTGACTCAGTGCGGTATTCAGCCTCTCTGGTGTCAAGTCTGATTTTGGAAAAAAAAAAAAAAAATCCAAAATCAGACAGAGTGTTGACACCAGAGAGGCTAAGACCGCATTGACTCAGTGCGGTATTCAGCCTCTCTGGTGTCAAGTCTGATTTTGGAAAAAAAAAAAAAAAATCCAAAATCAGACAGAGTGTTGACACCAGAGAGGCTAAGACCGCATTGACTCAGTGCGGTATTCAGCCTCTCTCGTGTCAAGTCTGATTTTGGAAAAAAAAAAAAAAATCCAAAATCAGACAGTGTTGACACCAGAGAGGCTAAGACCGCATTGACTCAGTGCGGTATTCAGCCTCTCTGGTGTCAAGTCTGATTTTGGAAAAAAAAAAAAAAAATCCAAAATCAGACAGAGTGTTGAGACCAGAGAGGCTAAGACCGCATTGACTCAGTGCGGTATTCAGCCTCTCTGGTGTCAAGTCTGATTTTGGAAAAAAAAAAAAAAAATCCAAAATCAGACAGAGTGTTGACACCAGAGAGGCTAAGACCGCATTGACTCAGTGCGGTATTCAGCCTCTCTGGTGTCAAGTCTGATTTTGGAAAAAAAAAAAAAAATCCAAAATCAGACAGAGTGTTGACACCAGAGAGGCTAAGACCGCATTGACTCAGTGCGGTATTCAGCCTCTCTCGTGTCAAGTCTGATTTTGGAAAAAAAAAAAAAAAATCCAAAATCAGACAGAGTGTTGACACCAGAGAGGCTAAGACCGCATTGACTCAGTGCGGTATTCAGCCTCTCTGGTGTCAAGTCTGATTTTGGAAAAAAAAAAAAAAAATCCAAAATCAGACAGAGTGTTGAGACCAGAGAGGCTAAGACCGCATTGACTCAGTGCGGTATTCAGCCTCTCTGGTGTCAAGTCTGATTTTGGAAAAAAAAAAAAAAAATCCAAAATCAGACAGAGTGTTGAGACCAGAGAGGCTAAGACCGCATTGACTCAGTGCGGTATTCAGCCTCTCTGGTGTCAAGTCTGATTTTGGAAAAAAAAAAAAAAAAATCCCAAATCAGACAGAGTGTTGAGACCAGAGAGGCTAAGACCGCATTGACTAAGTGCGGTATTCAGCCTCTCTGGTGTCAAGTCTGATTTTGGAAAAAAAAAAAAAAAAATCCAAAATCAGACAGAGTGTTGACACCAGAGAGGCTAAGACCGCATTGACTCAGTGCGGTATTCAGCCTCTCTGGTGTCAAGTCTGATTTTGAAAAAAAAAAAAAAAAAAATCCAAAATCAGACAGAGTGTTGAGACCAGAGAGGCTAAGACCGCATTGACTCAGTGCAGTATTCAGCCTCTCTGGTGTCAAGTCTGATTTTGGAGAAAAAGAAAAAAAAAATCCAAAATCAGACAGAGTGTTGACACCAGAGAGGCTAAGACCGCATTGACTCAGTGCGGTATTCAGCCTCTCTGGTGTCAAGTCTGATTTTGGAAAAAAAAAAAAAAATCCAAAATCAGACAGAGTGTTGACACCAGAGAGGCTAAGACCGCATTGACTCAGTGCGGTATTCAGCCTCTCTGGTGTCATGTCTGATTTTGGAAAAAAAAAAAAAAAATCCAAAATCAGACAGAGTGTTGACACCAGAGAGGCTAAGACCGCATTGACTCAGTGCGGTATTCAGCCTCTCTCGTGTCAAGTCTGATTTTGGAAAAAAAAAAAAAAATCCAAAATCAGACAGTGTTGACACCAGAGAGGCTAAGACCGCATTGACTCAGTGCGGTATTCAGCCTCTCTGGTGTCAAGTCTGATTTTGGAAAAAAAAAAAAAAAATCCAAAATCAGACAGAGTGTTGAGACCAGAGAGGCTAAGACCGCATTGACTCAGTGCGGTATTCAGCCTCTCTGGTGTCAAGTCTGATTTTGGAAAAAAAAAAAAAAAATCCAAAATCAGACAGAGTGTTGACACCAGAGAGGCTAAGACCGCATTGACTCAGTGCGGTATTCAGCCTCTCTGGTGTCAAGTCTGATTTTGGAAAAAAAAAAAAAAATCCAAAATCAGACAGAGTGTTGACACCAGAGAGGCTAAGACCGCATTGACTCAGTGCGGTATTCAGCCTCTCTCGTGTCAAGTCTGATTTTGGAAAAAAAAAAAAAAAATCCAAAATCAGACAGAGTGTTGACACCAGAGAGGCTAAGACCGCATTGACTCAGTGTGGTATTCAGCCTCTCTGGTGTCAAGTCTGATTTTGGAAAAAAAAAAAAAAAATCCAAAATCAGACAGAGTGTTGAGACCAGAGAGGCTAAGACCGCATTGACTCAGTGCGGTATTCAGCCTCTCTGGTGTCAAGTCTGATTTTGGAAAAAAAAAAAAAAAATCCAAAATCAGACAGAGTGTTGAGACCAGAGAGGCTAAGACCGCATTGACTCAGTGCGGTATTCAGCCTCTCTGGTGTCAAGTCTGATTTTGGAAAAAAAAAAAAAAAAATCCCAAATCAGACAGAGTGTTGAGACCAGAGAGGCTAAGACCGCATTGACTAAGTGCGGTATTCAGCCTCTCTGGTGTCAAGTCTGATTTTGGAAAAAAAAAAAAAAAAATCCAAAATCAGACAGAGTGTTGACACCAGAGAGGCTAAGACCGCATTGACTCAGTGCGGTATTCAGCCTCTCTGGTGTCAAGTCTGATTTTGGAAAAAAAAAAAAAAAAATCCAAAATCAGACAGAGTGTTGAGACCAGAGCGGCTAAGACCGCATTGACTCAGTGCAGTATTCAGCCTCTCTGGTGTCAAGTCTGATTTTGGAGAAAAAGCAAAAAAAAATCCAAAATCAGACAGAGTGTTGACACCAGAGAGGCTAAGACCGCATTGACTCAGTGCGGTATTCAGCCTCTCTGGTGTCAAGTCTGATTTTGGAAAAAAAAAAAAAAATCCAAAATCAGACAGAGTGTTGACACCAGAGAGGCTAAGACCGCATTGACTCAGTGCGGTATTCAGCCTCTCTGGTGTCAAGTCTGATTTTGGAAAAAAAAAAAAAAAAATCCAAAATCAGACAGAGTGTTGAGACCAGAGAGGCTAAGACCGCATTGACTCAGTGCAGTATTCAGCCTCTCTGATGTCAAGTCTGATTTTGGAGAAAAAGAAAAAAAAAATCCAAAATCAGACAGAGTGTTGACACCAGAGAGGCTAAGACCGCATTGACTCAGTGCGGTATTCAGCCTCTCTGGTGTCAAGTCTGATTTTGGAAAAAAAAAAAAAAAATCCAAAATCAGACAGAGTGTTGACACCAGAGAGGCTAAGACCGCATTGACTCAGTGCGGTATTCAGCCTCTCTGGTGTCAAGTCTGATTTTGGAAAAAAAAAAAAAAAATCCAAAATCAGACAGAGTGTTGACACCAGAGAGGCTAAGACCGCATTGACTCAGTGCGGTATTCAGCCTCTCTCGTGTCAAGTCTGATTTTGGAAAAAAAAAAAAAAATCCAAAATCAGACAGTGTTGACACCAGAGAGGCTAAGACCGCATTGACTCAGTGCGGTATTCAGCCTCTCTGGTGTCAAGTCTGATTTTGGAAAAAAAAAAAAAAAATCCAAAATCAGACAGAGTGTTGAGACCAGAGAGGCTAAGACCGCATTGACTCAGTGCGGTATTCAGCCTCTCTGGTGTCAAGTCTGATTTTGGAAAAAAAAAAAAAAAATCCAAAATCAGACAGAGTGTTGACACCAGAGAGGCTAAGACCGCATTGACTCAGTGCGGTATTCAGCCTCTCTGGTGTCAAGTCTGATTTTGGAAAAAAAAAAAAAAATCACAAATCAGACAGAGTGTTGACACCAGAGAGGCTAAGACCGCATTGACTCAGTGCGGTATTCAGCCTCTCTCGTGTCAAGTCTGATTTTGAAAAAAAAAAAAAAAATCCAAAATCAGACAGAGTGTTGACACCAGAGAGGCTAAGACCGCATTGACTCAGTGTGGTATTCAGCCTCTCTGGTGTCAAGTCTGATTTTGGAAAAAAAAAAAAAAAATCCAAAATCAGACAGAGTGTTGAGACCAGAGAGGCTAAGACCGCATTGACTCAGTGCGGTATTCAGCCTCTCTGGTGTCAAGTCTGATTTTGGAAAAAAAATAAAAAAATCCAAAATCAGACAGAGTGTTGAGACCAGAGAGGCTAAGACCGCATTGACTCAGTGCGGTATTCAGCCTCTCTGGTGTCAAGTCTGATTTTGGAAAAAAAAAAAAAAAAATCCCAAATCAGACAGAGTGTTGAGACCAGAGAGGCTAAGACCGCATTGACTAAGTGCGGTATTCAGCCTCTCTGGTGTCAAGTCTGATTTTGGAAAAAAAAAAAAAAAAATCCAAAATCAGACAGAGTGTTGACACCAGAGAGGCTAAGACCGCATTGACTCAGTGCGGTATTCAGCCTCTCTGGTGTCAAGTCTGATTTTGGAAAAAAAAAAAAAAAAATCCAAAATCAGACAGAGTGTTGAGACCAGAGAGGCTAAGACCGCATTGACTCAGTGCAGTATTCAGCCTCTCTGGTGTCAAGTCTGATTTTGGAGAAAAAGCAAAAAAAAATCCAAAATCAGACAGAGTGTTGACACCAGAGAGGCTAAGACCGCATTGACTCAGTGCGGTATTCAGCCTCTCTGGTGTCAAGTCTGATTTTGGAAAAAAAAAAAAAAAATCCAAAATCAGACAGAGTGTTGACACCAGAGAGGCTAAGACCGCATTGACTCAGTGCGGTATTCAGCCTCTCTGGTGTCAAGTCTGATTTTGGAAAAAAAAAAAAAAAATCCAAAATCAGACAGAGTGTTGACACCAGAGAGGCTAAGACCGCATTGACTCAGTGCGGTATTCAGCCTCTCTCGTGTCAAGTCTGATTTTGGAAAAAAAAAAAAAAATCCAAAATCAGACAGAGTGTTGACACCAGAGAGGCTAAGACCGCATTGACTCAGTGCGGTATTCAGCCTCTCTGGTGTCAAGTCTGATTTTGGAAAAAAAAAAAAAAAATCCAAAATCAGACAGAGTGTTGAGACCAGAGAGGCTAAGACCGCATTGACTCAGTGCGGTATTCAGCCTCTCTGGTGTCAAGTCTGATTTTGGAAAAAAAAAAAAAAAATCCAAAATCAGACAGAGTGTTGACACCAGAGAGGCTAAGACCGCATTGACTCAGTGCGGTATTCAGCCTCTCTGGTGTCAAGTCTGATTTTGGAAAAAAAAAAAAAAAATCCAAAATCAGACAGAGTGTTGACACCAGAGAGGCTAAGACCGCATTGACTCAGTGCGGTATTCAGCCTCTCTCGTGTCAAGTCTGATTTTGGAAAAAAAAAAAAAAATCCAAAATCAGACAGAGTGTTGACACCAGAGAGGCTAAGACCGCATTGACTCAGTGCGGTATTCAGCCTCTCTGGTGTCAAGTCTGATTTTGGAAAAAAAAAAAAAAAAATCCAAAATCAGACAGAGTGTTGAGACCAGAGAGGCTAAGACCGCATTGACTCAGTGCGGTATTCAGCCTCTCTGGTGTCAAGTCTGATTTTGGGAAAAAAAAAAAAAAATCCAAAATCAGACAGAGTGTTGACACCAGAGAGGCTAAGACCGCATTGACTCAGTGCGGTATTCAGCCTCTCTGGTGTCAAGTCTGATTTTGGAAAAAAAAAAAAAAAATCCAAAATCAGACAGAGTGTTGACACCAGAGAGGCTAAGACCGCATTGACTCAGTGCGGTATTCAGCCTCTCTGGTGTCAAGTCTGATTTTGGAAAAAAAAAAAAAAAAATCCAAAATCAGACAGAGTGTTGAGACCAGAGAGGCTAAGACCGCATTGACTCAGTGCGGTATTCAGCCTCTCTGGTGTCAAGTCTGATTTTGGAAAAAAAAAAAAAAAATCCAAAATCAGACAGAGTGTTGACACCAGAGAGGCTAAGACCGCATTGACTCAGTGCGGTATTCAGCCTCTCTGGTGTCAAGTCTGATTTTGGAAAAAAAAAAAAAAAAATCCAAAATCAGACAGAGTGTTGAGACCAGAGAGGCTAAGACCGCATTGACTCAGTGCGGTATTCAGCCTCTCTGGTGTCAAGTCTGATTTTGGAAAAAAAAAAAAAAAATCCAAAATCAGACAGAGTGTTGACACCAGAGAGGCTAAGACCGCATTGACTCAGTGCGGTATTCAGCCTCTCTGGTGTCAAGTCTGATTTTGGAAAAAAAAAAAAAAATCCAAAATCAGACAGAGTGTTGACACCAGAGAGGCTAAGACCGCATTGACTCAGTGCGGTATTCAGCCTCTCTGGTGTCAAGTCTGATTTTGGAAAAAAAAAAAAAAAATCCAAAATCAGACAGAGTGTTGAGACCAGAGAGGCTAAGACCGCATTGACTCAGTGCGGTATTCAGCCTCTCTGGTGTCAAGTCTGATTTTGGAAAAAAAAAAAAAAAAATCCAAAATCAGACAGAGTGTTGAGACCAGAGAGGCTAAGACCGCATTGACTCAGTGCGGTATTCAGCCTCTCTGGTGTCAAGTCTGATTTTGGAAAAAAAAAAAAAAATCCAAAATCAGACAGAGTGTTGACACCAGAGAGGCTAAGACCGCATTGACTCAGTGCGGTATTCAGCCTCTCTGGTGTCAAGTCTGATTTTGGAAAAAAAAAAAAAAATCCAAAATCAGACAGAGTGTTGACACCAGAGAGGCTAAGACCGCATTGACTCAGTGCGGTATTCAGCCTCTCTGGTGTCAAGTCTGATTTTGGAAAAAAAAAAAAAAAAATCCAAAATCAGACAGAGTGTTGAGACCAGAGAGGCTAAGACCGCATTGACTCAGTGCGGTATTCAGCCTCTCTGGTGTCAAGTCTGATTTTGGAAAAAAAAAAAAAAAATCCAAAATCAGACAGAGTGTTGACACCAGAGAGGCTAAGACCGCATTGACTCAGTGCGGTATTCAGCCTCTCTGGTGTCAAGTCTGATTTTGGAAAAAAAAAAAAAAAATCCAAAATCAGACAGAGTGTTGAGACCAGAGAGGCTAAGACCGCATTGACTCAGTGCGGTATTCAGCCTCTCTGGTGTCAAGTCTGATTTTGGAAAAAAAAAAAAAAAATCCAAAATCAGACAGAGTGTTGACACCAGAGAGGCTAAGACCGCATTGACTCAGTGCGGTATTCAGCCTCTCTGGTGTCAAGTCTGATTTTGGAAAAAAAAAAAAAATCCAAAATCAGACAGAGTGTTGACACCAGAGAGGCTAAGACCGCATTGACTCAGTGCGGTATTCAGCCTCTCTGGTGTCAAGTCTGATTTTGGAAAAAAAAAAAAAAAATCCAAAATCAGACAGAGTGTTGAGACCAGAGAGGCTAAGACCGCATTGACTCAGTGCGGTATTCAGCCTCTCTGGTGTCAAGTCTGATTTTGGAAAAAAAAAAAAAATCCAAAATCAGACAGAGTGTTGACACCAGAGAGGCTAAGACCGCATTGACTCAGTGCGGTATTCAGCCTCTCTCGTGTCAAGTCTGATTTTGGAAAAAAAAAAAAAAATCCAAAATCAGACAGAGTGTTGACACCAGAGAGGCTAAGACCGCATTGACTCAGTGCGGTATTCAGCCTCTCTGGTGTCAAGTCTGATTTTGGAAAAAAAAAAAAAAAAATCCAAAATCAGACAGAGTGTTGAGACCAGAGAGGCTAAGACCGCATTGACTCAGTGCGGTATTCAGCCTCTCTGGTGTCAAGTCTGATTTTGGAAAAAAAAAAAAAAAATCCAAAATCAGACAGAGTGTTGACACCAGAGAGGCTAAGACCGCATTGACTCAGTGCGGTATTCAGCCTCTCTGGTGTCAAGTCTGATTTTGGAAAAAAAAAAAAAAAATCCAAAATCAGACAGAGTGTTGAGACCAGAGAGGCTAAGACCGCATTGACTCAGTGCGGTATTCAGCCTCTCTGGTGTCAAGTCTGATTTTGGAAAAAAAAAAAAAAATCCAAAATCAGACAGAGTGTTGACACCAGAGAGGCTAAGACCGCATTGACTCAGTGCGGTATTCAGCCTCTCTGGTGTCAAGTCTGATTTTGGAAAAAAAAAAAAAAAATCCAAAATCAGACAGAGTGTTGACACCAGAGAGGCTAAGACCGCATTGACTCAGTGCGGTATTCAGCCTCTCTGGTGTCAAGTCTGATTTTGGAAAAAAAAAAAAAAAAATCCAAAATCAGACAGAGTGTTGACACCAGAGAGGCTAAGACCGCATTGACTCAGTGCGGTATTCAGCCTCTCTGGTGTCAAGTCTGATTTTGGAAAAAAAAAAAAAAATCCAAAATCAGACAGAGTGTTGACACCAGAGAGGCTAAGACCGCATTGACTCAGTGCGGTATTCAGCCTCTCTGGTGTCAAGT
>NW_028150968.1:0-31245 GCF_964638095.1 Poromitra crassiceps | reverse complement strand
AGACAATGGACCGCGCGCGCACGCGCACGCGCACACACACACACACACACACACACACACACACACACACACACACACACACACACACACACACACACACACACACACACACACACACACACACACACACACACGGTGCAGTGTTTGCAGGGAGACAGCTGGTCAACACCAATGGTACATATTGGATTTCACCCATTAGCATTAGGATGCCAATGTGAGAATCATGGAGAGAGAGGGGCTACTGATTGTTCAAGCCTACAATAATACACACGTTTACTAGGGGTGGGGGGAAAAATTGATACACCACAGTATCGCGATATTTTGCCTGACGATATTGTATCGATATTTGGACGCCAAGTATCGATATTGAAAAAAAAAAAAAAAAAAAAAAAAATTTTGCAGGCCATGCCAGGCCACCGGGCTACTATAAACTTTAGTTCCAAGGCCAGCAGTAAACAAACGGTAGCATATTTTCATTTTGTTTTAACAGTAACAGTTTTGTCATAACAGTAATTTACAAATTCCCCAGTTACTGAATGGGCTGCACAAGATGTTTTGTGTAAGTGAAGTGAAGTTGCAAAAACTACATAAGTACAGTAGTCCACACACACATCCAGTTAAGGTGGACTGTAAGTAGACTGTAAGAAACAGTTCAGTTTGTCAGGTGCATGCAACTATGACATGACTTTATGAAAGTTGTTGGTCTGTCTACTTGACAATGTTGCTGCAATAAAATGGTTGAAGTCAGATGTACAGACTGAAAAATTGTTCTTATATAAACCAGATGTTGACAAAGTTTTCCTTTGGGGACATCATTTGCAGTTGAAAATATAAGAAATCGCAATATATCGAAATATCGCAATATTCAATATATCGCAATATCGAAAATATCGCAGTATTGCAATACTATCGTATCGTGAGTCAAGTATCGTTTCAGTATCGTATCGTGGGCATCTGGTGATTCCCACCCCTAACGTTTACAGAAGCCTCCATTCACTCACTCACTCACTCACTCACTGACTCACTCACTCACTAGTTTTCACTCCTGTTTTGGATCTAGTTACAATGTACTGGCTTTAAAATAATAATCAGTATCCAAGTATATTGTAGATTAGTTATCTGAAAGTAAGTTATTTGTGTAGTTTCATGATTGTATCTAGATGTATTTGGCTTGGCTTCTTCAATATGGCACAGACTACATGCTCTGTGGCATATTAAAGGATCTCTGAGTTTCCAATCTACATACAGTATAGCCTGCCAGTTTTGACTGTGGGACTTTTATCATAACAATGGTGTTGTGGCCTCAGGGCCCTAAAGCCCCCCTCGTTTCATTTCCATCTCTATAGCTCTGTGAGTTCAGTGAGATTTGGCTGTGCATCAGCATGGCAGCAGCACGCACCGTCTCTCATGTCTGCCTCAGACATCATCCACGGCGTTTTGAGTTGTGAGCGCGGGTGATTATGAAGCTGCTGCAGCTCTGAAAATAGGCTCACTTTCAAGTGCAGATTTCTCTGGGGGGGAAAACTTGTGTGATCATCTCTCAAAACATTCCTTTCTTTCTGCAGCAAACATGTCCCACATGAAGAGAGGGTGAGGAATCTTGGAATGGGGCCAAAGCACTTTTGGGGAACATGAAATCTTGGATGGAGACTGTTTTCTCTGCACGATATGCACACATGATGAGGCGCCCGGGTAGTGCAGCGGTACTGTAGATTCACTCGCTACCAACACCAGGGCCACGCAGGTTCGCGCCCCGCACGGGTTACCTACCGGCTGGGTCGGGCGTCCGTACAGACACCCGTGTCTGCGGGTGGGAAGCTGGATTAGGGTACGTCGTGTCCTGGTCACTGCACTAGCGCCTCCTCTGGCCGGTCGTCTGTTCAGCGGGGAGAGGAACTGGGGGAATAGCGTGATCCTCCCATGCGCTACATCCTGCCGGTGAAACCCCCTCGCTGTCAGGTTGGTGACTTCATACAGTACAGTATGTGTCAGAGGAAGCATATGAGAGGCTACACCCTCCCCAGATCGGCAGGAGTGAGCAACGACCGAGACAGCTTGTTAGGGGGAATTTGCCAAGTACAATTAAGGAGAAAAACAGAAAAAAAGATAAGCACACACACACACACACACACACAGACAGAGAAACACAATATACACACAGAAACACACACACACACACACACACACACACACACAAACTAAACTTCCATCCTTAAGAGAATCTTGAAACCTGACTGACTCCCAGGCCTGATCCTTGATCTAACCCTAACTAAACGTAGAGTGAAGACATTGATTTGTTCATAAAATGATTGACTTCTCTCTTTATATCTGATATTGTGTGCATGAATGTATTTGGAAGCAATGTTCTTATTAACAGTGTTATTGTCTTTAACCATAAAAAATTCAAATTCATTCGAAATCAAATTTGAGTAACATACTATAGGTGTTGATGATTAGATCAAATACAATAAGTGAAACAAGACTAAGCAGGCCCCGGACTACTGCTCCTGATGCTCAACACTCACGCATGTGTGTTTTAACGATGGGGAGTGATTGAGTCAGTCAGTCAGTCAGTCAGTCAGTCAGTCAGTCAGTAAGCCCCTGAGATGTACAGTAGGAATATAAGATATATTAATATTTACATGAAAACTCATTTGATTCTGGGTTTAAGATCTCCTGCTGTATCATAACTGTATGGAGAGCTGCAAAGCAGGACTGAAGATGTACTAGCATGTTTGGTTTATAGATGTGTGGTGTCTATTAGGGGTGTGCCGAAAAATCGTTTCTTAGATGCATCGCGATGAGACACGTAACGATTCAAATCGATGCAAAATGTTCGATTATCGATTACTTTTCCTGACCACAGAAACAGAGCCGTAGCGCCCGGAACGAAAAAAGTCGGCCGGACAATTTTAAGGGACGGACTCATAAGACCGACTGTAGACAGAGAAAATGGCGGCGGCAGCTAACGCGCTAGCTCTGACTGAGCGTCAGATTCACCCATCTGGGTTAAAATCCACCGTGTGGAGGCAATTCGGGTTTTATGAACATGAAGGCAGAACGACGATTGACAGAAGCTACTCCGTGTGTAAGACGTGTAAAACACGAATCAAGTACAGTGGCAACACCACGAACATGAGGCAGCACCTCACGCGTTTCCATCCCGGGTGGGAGGAGGAGAAGACGCTGGTTGTTGCTACTGCTAACCAACCTAACTATGTCACGGTAACGGCACACTTCTCATAAGTGACAACGACTGGGAGCTGGTGAGTTATGTCCTCCAGACAAGAGTGATGACTGAGAGCCACACGGGTGCACAGAATAAACAGAATAAGCTATTTTTGTATTAATCCTGCCAGTACAGAAATCTGTGAAAACAGCAGAATAAGCTATTTGTTTTTTATATTAATCCTAAATCTGTGAAAACAGCAGAGAATTTTGGTTAAAAGAAAATAAGTCTTATTTCTAAAGGCACTTTATTTAAAATAATCTCACCTGTAATTTGTTGTGAATAAGAGCAGCTTTTTGTTGTGGGAAATGTTTTGGATGTATTGTTTGGTCGGATTGATCTAAATAAAAGATAATGGAGGTACATTTGTTTGTTTACTTTAATTAATGGATACTGACAAAGAAATCCTGTATGGGGAAAAAGATGCATCGAAAATCGTGATTAATCGTAATAATCGTAATAATCGTTTAATCATCGAATCGTAGCACCCTGAATCGTAATCGAACCGAATCGTGAGGTGCCTAAGGTGGCACACCCCTAGTGTCTATGTATATTTGTGTGTGTGTGTGTGTGTGTGTGTGTGTGTGTGTGTGTGTGTGTGTGTGTGTGTGTGTGTGTGTGTGTGTGTGTGTGTGTGTGTGTGTGTGTGTACCACGTGGGTCTCTGTGACACAGCCTCTGGGCCTCTGCTGAATGAGAGGGCTTATTTTTATTGTAAGAGGAAGGGAGGAGAGAGGAGTGACGAGAGGAAGGAGGGAGATTTCCCGCTCTGAAACTTGTAAATGAGATTTGCTAACCCCTGGGCACAACATCCATTTTGTGTCCCACATCGATGGGAGAGAAAAAAAACAGCTATTTCAATCTCAATTTCCTCTGTCTCTGAAGTCTACAGCATACACTCACACTAAGATGCATGACGTGTTGCAGCCACTGCATCACTCATTGATAGCTGTGGGTCATCTAGCCGTTACAGACCTGTCACAAAGTGTTTGCTAATCATTCTTGGTGTGTTTTTATTGTTTTATTTACCTTGGAGAAGCAGATGGGTGGGGCTTTGTGAGTGCCGCTCACTTTAATTTATTCATTTTGTGAGATTTTGTGCTTTTTTTTTATCTTGTTTTAGTTGTTTTAAAAAGTAGGCCTAAATATTTTTAAAATAAATTATGTTCAGTTTAGTTTATTAGGATCCCCATTAGCTGCAGCAAATGCTACAGCTACTTCTTACTGGGGTCCTTACTGTCTAAATATTACAGGTAAACTCCCAGTAAAGAAGAGGATAACAGTTAGCCTCAACCGTGTAAAATTAAGCTTTATTTTCCGTCTCATTTTATGGAGTATAGTTGGCTGAAGCCTCTTGCTTTGGTTTGGTCCTGATGGTCGACGTAACCACAGAGAACGTTACCCTATCTCGTAACAGCTATTGGTTACCTACCTCGTAACAGCTATTGGTGGACAGTTTTATTTTGGAGAGCAAAGCGTGGTAATCAGAGGAGCAGAAAGTGTGACGGCTGTCACTGTGTTCCCTTAATGCGTACATTAAAATGAACGATGGAAATGATGGAAAAGGAAAACCATTAGTGTTCTGATGCAACTTGGCAAGCGCAATTGGTGGCCTCTCGTTCAAAGTGATGGATTATCTTTACCAAGCCAATTAGAAGTCTCCAGGGTTGTTTTCTATTCTGTGTGGAACTGAATGGGAGTGAATGAGCGTAGAGGTCTGGCAAAACAGAATAAAAAATAGATCTAATCATGACGCATGTATGTAATTCAATCATGAGAGGCCAGTTGGTAGGATTTAACAAACTTTATTTAGCAATCGGCATGCATGGCAAATACTTTGGCGCATGACTCCATTGGCGCTCCTCTTGAGGCAAGAGGAGGGCATCTGCATAGGGTCCCCCCCCCCCCCCCCCGTGGGGGATCCTACAGGAGTCAAGACTCGTTGGTGGTGGACTGGGGAGGTGGGTGGGGCAAAACGACGCTTGAGAGGACGGCTTCAGGGGAGATGGACTGCCGTGAAGCTAGCTGCTGCTATGATCGGCCAGAGAGAGAGAGGTGACGTAGAACCCTTGCTATATATACTGTATGAGAATGAACTGACGTCATACTTGGACTTTGACTGACCACGACATAGCTGACGTCATACTAGAACTTGACTGACGTCACGGGGTGATCAGGTTATGCATGTGTGGCCTTCTGCTTGGAGACCTCACAAGATCAGTGTTTCCCCTACCATTTTACAGGGGGTGCCCCCGCCAGGCCAGAATTTTTTTTGATGCCAAATCATTCAAAACAAAAAGCATTTTGCTTTTAGGAGCATCATGCCAGCGTGCAGCGCTGTTCCAAAACGTGTCAACGTGTGTCGTTGCCTGGGAAACACACATCCCATAAAAAAAAATCCCACAACTGTTCGCATTGCATCCCATAATAGTGTGACGATACTTGGGATGCCATTGCGAACATAGATGCAAACAGGTTAGCCAAAGGTTTAGCGTCGCCACTTGCCAGCGAGGGCCCCCACCGTTGCGGTCGGGGGTAAGTTTCGAAATCCCTCCAGGCCTGAAAAATGTTCTCGGGGAAACACTGAAAGATGACACAATTAGCATTAAAGGGATGGAAAATATGAGCAAAAACTTAAACCATGCTGGAATTGGAACTGATCTAATTGATTTAAAATACCTTCCTGTGATTTTGGCACTCTGCCCACCTAGCAACACTAGCGATGCTTTGCTGACCAGCAGGCTCCTCACTAGTATCCTTGCAGGCTGTGGCTAATACAGCATATCATCTCTAGAACACAATAGTAGCAATGATCCAGGATCTGTCCATCCAATAAAACCACCCAGTGCTAAAAATAGGCCCATTCAGAACAGTGCAGAAAGAAGAGCTGCTCCTTCAATCGACCTCGCCCTTCCCATGGGACGTGCCAGGCCGGTGCCAATGTGCCAGGGACCCGATCTGTCCTCTGTGTCTCCTTCAAGGCCTTGTCCAGGTCTGTCCTCTCTGTCTCCTTCAAGGCCTGTCCAGGTCTCCTAAGACGGTGATTAACATGATTATGGGTCTTACTTAAACCCTCTGGCTGCATGGGAGCGGTATAGGAGGAGGAGAGGTGAAGGTGATAGATACATAGAGATGTATGAGAAAAGGGAAAACATTTGAAAACATACTGTATATATACGTATATCTCCATCGGATCCATGACATGTATTTTAGTAGAGCCCGACCGATATATCGGTCCACCGATATTTTCTTATTTTGTATTTTTTGAGTTATAGACAGCATGTTGTGTATATTTTATCTTTTTTCTTAACTCAAGTTCTATTTGATATTTGTTCCATTTGTGTTTTTCTATTTCTAGTTATTTATCATTATTAAATTCCCAGTGGTGAAGTTTACCGTTTCATTGCATTGATGTGATTTTGGACAATAACGTTTATTGATAAGCTGTAAAATATCCTGCCTACATTACATATCTCAAGTCATGTCAAGTCATATCTTTGTCAAGTGTTTGATATATGAGGGATCATTGCAAAACTAGAACGACCGCAACGCGGACTTATGCCTCCGCCATTAGTTCATTCTTGAGTCCAAGTGGATGTTGGAGCCAAATAGGAAGAAATTGCATCAATGCGTTTCTGTGCAGAATTGGATATTTGAGCCAAATGTGAAGAAATTTAGTCAATGTGTTACTGAGATATGGCGTTACCGAGCTTGAAAATGGCATTTGTTAGGTCACTGTGACCTTGACCTTTGACCTTTGATAACCAAAATGGAATCAGTTCATCCTTGAGCCTAAGTGAATGTTTAAGGCGAATCTGATGAAATTCCGTCCAGGCGTTCCTCAGATATCGCGTTAACAAGCTTGAAAATGGCGTTTGAGAGGTCACAGTGACCTTGACCTTTGACCTTTGACCACCAAAATCTAAACAGATCATCCTTGAGCCTAAGTGAATGTTTAAGGTGAATCTGATTAAATTCCGTCCAGGCATTCCTCAGATATCGCGTTAACAAGCTTGAAAATGGCGTTCGAGAGGTCACAGTGACCTTGACCTTTGACCTTTGACCACCAAAATCTAATCAGATCATCCTACCTTTGACCACCAAAATCTAATCAGATCATCCTTGAGCCTAAGTGAATGTTTAAGGCGAATCTGATGAAATTCCGTCCAGGCGTTCCTCAGATATCGCGTTAACAAGCTTGAAAATTGCGTTGGAGAGGTCACAGTGACCTTGACCTTTGACCTTTGACCACCAAAATCTAATCAGATCATCCTTGAGCCTAAGTGAATGTTTAAGGCGAATCTGATGAAATTCCGTCCAGGCGTTCCTCAGATATCGCGTTAACAAGCTTGAAAATGGCGTTCGAGAGGTCACAGTGACCTTGACCTTTGGCCACCAAAATCTAATCAGATCATCCTTGAGCCTAAGTGAATGTTTAAGGCGAATCTGATGAAATTCCGTCCAGGCGTTCCTCAGATATCGCGTTAACAAGCTTGAAAATGGCGTTCGAGAGGTCACAGTGACCTTGACCTTTGACCTTTGACCACCAAAATCTAATCAGATCATCCTTGAGCCTAAGTGAATGTTTAAGGCGAATCTGATGAAATTCCGTCCATGCGTTCCTCAGATATCGCGTTAACAAGCTTGAAAATGGCGTTCGAGAGGTCACAGTGACCTTGACCTTTGACCTTTGACCACCAAAATCTAATCAGATCATCCTTGAGCCTAAGTGAATGTTTAAGGCGAATCTGATGAAATTCCGTCCAGGCGTTCCTCAGATATCGCGTTAACAAGCTTGAAAATGGCGTTCGAGAGGTCACAGTGACCTTGACCTTTGACCTTTGACCACCAAAATCTAATCAGATCATCCTTGAGCCTAAGTGAATGTTTAAGGCGAATCTGATGAAATTCCGTCCAGGCGTTCCTCAGATATCGCGTTAACAAGCTTGAAAATGGCGTTTGAGAGGTCACAGTGACCTTGACCTTTGACCTTTGACCACCAAAATCTAATCAGATCATCCTTGAGCCTAAGTGAATGTTTAAGGCGAATCTGATGAAATTCCGTCCAGGCGTTCCTCAGATATCGCGTTAACAAGCTTGAAAATGGCGTTCGAGAGGTCATAGTGACCTTGACCTTTGACCTTTGACCACCAAAATCTAATCAGATCATCCTTGAGCCTAAGTGAATGTTTAAGGCGAATCTGATGAAATTCCGTCAAGGCGTTCCTCAGATATGGCGTTAACAAACATCCGTACGGACGGACGGACGGACATCCGTACGGACGGACAACCCGGATCCATAATGCCTTCGGCCTGGCTTCGCCCGGCGGAGGCATAAAAATGTGTAATATAATGGGTATATATAATAATATATATATATATATATATATATATATATAATTAATAATAATATCGGCCGATATATCGATATCAGAATTTTTTTACTCCCCAATACCGGTATCAGGCGGGAATCAATTTCTACACATTTGATTGCATCTTCTCTCAACAAACAATACAATGGTGAGAGAAATGTGCCATGCTAAAAACTACAAAGCATGAAGGTTAGTAATAGTTGTATGCTGCTGCTGCCACAGCACCACTGTATGTATGTATGTATGTATGTATGGAAGGAGTGAGGAGAAGGAAACAAACATGGCCTGGCTCTTCTTGATCGTCAAAAGGCCTCCGGGCGGGGAAAGGGAGGGAGTGTAAGACGGTGTCAATGGAAGAAAAGAAGGTGAGGCGCTTGACGAGAAACATATCTGCAGCAGAGTAATGGAGTCCATGACAGGAAGGAGAGAGCACGGGCAGGATTAGAAACCAATCGGGATTAGTCAGAGGATCTGCGGCTCACGCTGCTCAGCTGCTGCCCCTGCAGGCATCTGATGACACATGCACCGCAATGCCAAGTCAGGCCACCAGTCAGACCAGATCTGTGTGTGTCTGTGAATGTGTGCGAGCGTGTGTACCCACACACACACACACACGCGCACACACACACACACACACACACACGCGTGCACACACGCACACACGCACAGACACACACACACACACACACACACACACTCTTACTCTTTGCCAGCAAACAAACACAAGCCTTTTGCAAATTTGCAGGATGAAATGATTGTTTATGGTGATATTATTTGAATGTAATGTTGATCAGACAGAAAATCCCTTGAGAGGAGGATTAGAGACGCATTGCAATATAGAGTATTCTAATCCATGCACTATGTGCTACTAGCTCTTTGCTTTAATATCCATGAAGTTAAAGTGCTGGCACAAAGTCAAATATGTATTCTATCCCTTTCAATACAATTGGCTCATATAACAAGCTGACTAATAATACTTGAGAAATAACTTAATTACCACTCACTCTCTCTGCAGCCCTCTAATTATAAGCCTTTACAAAAGAGCTGCAGTAATGCACTGTTAAGTGTAATGGGAGTTTACTTAATTAGGGCTATAACACACGGGCATAGGAGCACACACACGCACGCGCACGCACACACACACACACACACACACACACACACACACGCACGCGCACACACACACACACACACACACACACACACACACACACACAGGTGGAACAGCGGTCATGGAGTAATTGGTAATAGTGATGGAAGTGTCCATTACAGTTTGATTTTCACACCAGGGCAGGGTTTCTTCGTCACAGGGAAGAGGCGTCTGATCCGTTTGCTTGCACACAGCCAGCCTTTGTTAACAGCTTTTTGAAGCAGCTAATATCTTTTTTGGAGACAACCGCAGCACAGCGTGATACACTACCTAGTAGTTTCCCTCTTTATTTCCACAATCAGTTCAAAGCTACTGCAGCATTTGACCATTATCTACTCTAGTAATGACCGCCTTCTATCTCCATCGGCGGTGCTAATGAGCGAGCAGGCGCGGGCTAACTGCGGCGGCTAATAGCGCTGGTCACACAGTCTAACAAGGTGTGAATATATATATATATATATGGCAGGCTCCAGGGGAAGGTAATGGAGGTGTTTGCTCTTATTATCACAGAGCTGGTGGGGTGCCCTAATGATGCCCCGGTGAGCGAGCGACGCAGCCAGCCAGCTAGCTAGCTAGCTAGCTAGCAGCAGCAGCAGCCACCCACCCAGCTAGCCTGGCCTGCTGCTCAGCTCCTTTGCTTATTTGCAGCAGATGTACACATGTACCAAGCTGGGCCTCCCTGGACCTGGAGTCCAATTGTGCGTTCAAGGTTGTGTGGGATGCGAACCTGGACTGCACACTGTGAGCTGTGACGGCTCCGTTTATGGGATGATGTGGGAACCCTTTATTTTGAAAGGGGTTCTACATCTGGTGTAGGAAACAAGGGACCAGGCAGGGTTGATATGAGACACATTAATATATCTTAATGAGTTACCCCAAGGTATGGCTCCATTTCTTTACATTGTTTCATTTATACGTAAACAGCACATACATTGTTGTTTCTCTATCTTCAAGCTGGGTACATTTTAATACCTCGTAAAATAGAATACATTTTATGAGGTATTAAAATTTATCCCAAAAATAACAAACTCACAAATAATAAGTGTATATCACCGTTTTATTATAATGATGAACAGCAGCAAAACAAATGGAGGCATTTCAGCCCTAGGCTTTCCTCAACAATTGTGCGTGTGACCCCTATTCAACAGCAGCCAGGAACCTGTTGGTAATTACAGCCAGCTGATACAAATAATCCTAACAGGCATCATAAAAAAAACACTACTAATAAGAAAAATAAGACAACTTAAGCCGTCAGAGGAGATATATCACATCGACTGATTGCAACAACCAGATAGTTAGTGACCGATTGATTTACACAGTAACAATAAAAAATACGCATGTGAGTCTCTACACCTGTAACCTCATCATGTGTAGAATCTCCAACTACAAATACATACACAAACAACCATCCTCAAGAGACAAATATTCAAATAGTAATGATAAAAAAGTATAATAAAAGGGAGGAAATATATCACATTCTATTATTACAAACCAGACACATGACCGATAGATCTACTGTACTCAATATATCACACATGTGATTGTAACAGCCAAATAAGTGATTTACCACAGATCTCACATATTGTGATAGTAAGTTGGATAAGTGACTGATAGATTTACAGGCCAACAATAAAAATGCATGTATGTACAGTATATATAGGCTGTAGACAATCATGTGCAAATCCTCCATAGAACACGCAAATAAATACACATACTGTATGAAAAATAGTAGTACAAATGTATCCAGCTTCAAGATAAGACAAAAATGACAAAAAAAGTAATTTGACATCTTTAAGGACCTTTTCTGCACAAAGTTACATCTTGATGCCAAAAGTCATTATGACTCTCATCATTTTTGGATCAAAAGTGAGGCTTATTCTAGTCTCGCAGTAGCAAGCCGTAGATACTGTATACATCTACAGTATATCTGGTGCACAACGCTTGAAAACCGGTTAAGGACCGCGCCCTAAGATCAAAACCAAATGCATGACAAGCCGTCACAGGCATATGAATTGACCAACCACAGACCTCCTTATTTGCGGGACGCAACTTGTGGGCGCTACTACATTTTGAGCGATGCACCAATGCACGCAGAGAGCCAGTCTTCCGCCATGACACTATTGGAGCCAGGGGATTTCTCAAGGCAAAACCCAGAAATGCTGACTTGTGATTCCGACCCTCCGTCGCTAATAAGCGTGCTGATGTAAGACGTTGGGTCTGACCAAGTGAGACTAGGCTCAATCTTGAGCGGTTGCCAACCTTTTCCACGCATGGCCCTGAAAATCTCAACAATGTTTGTGGCGCACATTCGACCGTAAACAGTACGAAGTCCAAATAATGGATTTTTTTTTTTTTCCCCCCAATATGTTTATTGTCATTTTTTCCTTATACACAACATACAGTGACAATACAACGTTAAGACATTTTACAACATACAGTACACACACACATACACACACAATCAACCTGCAACAATTCAAACTAACTACTGATAAAACAAATCAAACACTTCCTCCACATTGCTCACTTTTTTTTTTTTTTTTTTTATAACAAACTTTCAGGCAAGACCTCCGCCTCCATCTCTCATGAAACACATGTATGGCTCCCAGAGCTGAGCAAAATCTTTCCCTTTGCCCTTAGCAATGTACGTTAGTCTTTCCAGGCCAATACATTCAGAAAGTTCCCGTTTCCACATTCTTAGTGATGGCGCATCCATATTTTTCCAGCAAAGTGCCAAATAATGCATTCTCAGAGCATTTTATAAGCAGTGCAGCCACTTCTATAAGTGACTATTAGTATGTGTGTTTGAGCACGGAATGTGAGCGCAAGATTGAGCATGACATTTAGCCGAGGCCCCTCCCACAAGGAAGTGAGAGTGGAGACTGAAGGCACCGCGGCTCCAAGCACAAGCCAGTGACAGACCCACGCACACACGCACACACACACGGGTGCACGCACACACACATGGACACGCGCACGGGACAGACCTGCAAAACATGCACCACTTACTTCAACTCCTTCAACATTTTTATTTTAACGATAAAAGGAGCTCGTAATTAACTGCTGAACAGCTAATTACTATTGAATCAAGTTAGACTAAATTAACCTTTGAGGACGATAAAAAGAGCTGTCCATCAGCACCACACAGAAATCAGAAACAAAGTGAGGGGCCGTCTGCAATAGGCTAATTAACGAATAATTGATTGCAAATTAAATAACGGCATTGAAACAATGTAGAAATACAGTAATTCTCATACATTCGTTGATTTGGCGGTTGGGAATGGCTGATCTATATCTTATTCCATTTGTAATATTTGTTGATTGTACCCTGCAATATAGGATCAATTTAACATCTATATATCCTTTCACTCAAATGTGTCTTTAAAAATAAACCATTTTCCAAAATGAGGATCCGTTGATCTGGGATCAATCTTGTGAATGCTTCGCCAAATGAAACCCATGAGACTTCAGATGAAACATTGTCAGCAGGGTTATTTTGAGATACTTGATGTTTTTAATATTTGAGCAGATTGATTTGGGCTCTGGTCCTTGTCATCATGGGCGTAGAATTGGGTAGGGACGAGAGAGACTCTGAAATGTCCCTAGCAATTATTTTGATTGACAATAAACGTCGTTTTGTCCGTCAGTGTCTCGCCAATGTTAACTCATCATGTTCTCTACCACGCTGTGGGCTGTGTACAACAAGAGCCAAACCTCTGCGCATCGTCACCATGCAAGTGAAGACTCCATCCTATTATCAGTAACAGTTGTGTTTAGCCATTAAAGATTTATTTTAAGTTAGTTAAGTTAGTTTATTTATGCGTCACGTGCGTCTGTGACGAACGAAGACCGCAAGTAGTACTTACATGGTGGTTTATGTTGAGAGGGGTGTGTGTCTGTGTGTGCATGTGTGTGTGATTGTAAATTTGGCTAATTCAATGATTTGCTCAGTCAGGATGGCAGCCAAAAAAGAAAGGTGAACATGAGGATTTTATTTAATATATATGTAGTACTGTATATACAAGTCAAAAGGTAAGTAACTCGAGGAATATATTTTCTGAGTTGCTAATTTGCAGAATCAATAATAATAGTAATAATAATAATAATACTCAACTAAGCCATACACCTCCACTCTTCATATAGCATGAATGAATGAATGAATGTATTTGACAAAATTAAAAAAAATACAATACACCAACAAGCATACAGCATAAAATGATTCATCAGGATATCACAATAAAGTCAGCAAACTTATTTCCATTGTGGTCCTGAGACATCAATGTGTTATTTTGTCAGGTGACAGAAGCAGTCCAGCCAGGTAACATACGTCAGAGGAGGAGAGGCAGGTGGAGGAGAGGCAGGTGGAGGAGAGGCAGGTGGAGGAGAGGCAGGTGGAGGAGAGGCAGGTGGAGGAGAGGCAGGTGGAGGAGAGACAGGTGGAGGAGAGACAGGTGGAGGAGAGGCAGGTGGAGGAGAGGCAGGTGGAGGAGAGGCAGGTGGAGGAGAGACAGGTGGAGGAGAGACAGGTGGAGGAGAGGCAGGTGGAGGAGAGGCAGGTGGAGGAGAGACAGGTGGAGGAGAGGCAGGTGGAGGAGAGACAGGTGGAGGAGAGACAGGTGGAGGAGAGGCAGGTGGGGGAGAGGCAGGTGGAGGAGAGGCAGGTGGAGGAGAGGCAGGTGGAGGAGAGACAGGTGGAGGAGAGGCAGGTGGAGGAGAGACAGGTGGAGGAGAGGCAGGTGGAGGAGAGGCAGGTGGAGGAGAGGCAGGTGGAGGAGAGACAGGTGGAGGAGAGACAGGTGGAGGAGAGGCAGGTGGAGGAGAGACAGGTGGAGGAGAGACAGGTGGAGGAGAGGCAGGTGGGGGAGAGGCAGGTGGAGGAGAGGCAGGTGGAGGAGAGGCAGGTGGAGGAGAGACAGGTGGAGGAGAGGCAGGTGGAGGAGAGGCAGGTGGAGGAGAGGCAGGTGGAGGAGAGGCAGGTGGAGGAGAGGCAGGTGGAGGAGAGGCAGGTGGAGGAGAGGCAGGTGGAGGAGAGGCAGGTGGAGGAGAGACAGGTGGAGGAGAGGCAGGTGGAGGAGAGGCAGGTGGAGGAGAGGCAGGTGGAGGAGAGGCAGGTGGAGGAGAGACAGGTGGAGGAGAGACAGGTGGAGGAGAGGCAGGTGGAGGAGAGACAGGTGGAGGAGAGGCAGGTGGAGGAGAGGCAGGTGGAGGAGAGGCAGGTGGAGGAGAGGCAGGTGGAGGAGAGACAGGTGGAGGAGAGGCAGGTGGAGGAGAGGCAGGTGGAGGAGAGGCAGGTGGAGGAGAGGCAGGTGGAGGAGAGGCAGGTGGAGGAGAGACAGGTGGAGGAGAGACAGGTGGAGGAGAGACAGGTGGAGGAGAGGCAGGTGGAGGAGAAACAGGTGGAGGAGAGGCAGGTGGAGGAGAGGCAGGTGGAGGAGAAACAGGTGGAGGAGAGACAGGTGGAGGAGAGACAGGTGGAGGAGAGGCAGGTGGAGGAGAAACAGGTGGAGGAGAGGCAGGTGGAGGAGAGGCAGGTGGAGGAGAGGCAGGTGGAGGAGAAACAGGTGGAGGAGAGACAGGTGGAGGAGAGACAGGTGGAGGAGAGGCAGGTGGAGGAGAAACAGGTGGAGGAGAGGCAGGTGGAGGAGAGGCAGGTGGAGGAGAAACAGGTGGAGGAGAGACAGGTGGAGGAGAGGCAGGTGGAGGAGAGACAGGTGGAGGAGAGGCAGGTGGAGGAGAGACAGGTGGAGGAGAGACAGGTGGAGGAGAGACAGGTGGAGGAGAGACAGGTGGAGGAGAGGCAGGTGGAGGAGAGGCAGGTGGAGGAGAGACAGGTGGAGGAGAGACAGGTGGAGGAGAGACAGGTGGAGGAGAGACAGGTGGAGGAGAGACAGGTGGAGGAGAGGCAGGTGGAGGAGAGACAGGTGGAGGAGAGACAGGTGGAGGAGAGGCAGGTGGAGGAGAGACAGGTGGAGGAGAGACAGGTGGAGGAGAGACAGGTGGAGGAGAGACAGGTGGAGGAGAGACAGGTGGAGGAGAGACAGGTGGAGGAGAGACAGGTGGAGGAGAGACAGGTGGAGGAGAGGCAGGTGGAGGAGAGGCAGGTGGAGGAGAGACAGGTGGAGGAGAAACAGGTGGAGGAGAAACAGGTGGAGGAGAGGCAGGTGGAGGAGAGACAGGTGGAGGAGAGACAGGTGGAGGAGAGGCAGGTGGAGGAGAGGCAGGTGGAGGGGCTGAATAATGACTTGGTGATGCTGTTAGGCTGATGATGTATAATAATCATACCCAATAGCCCACTCGACTAATGAAGTCTGCACACATAGGCATATGTTGTCTCACTCCTCAGGCATGCAGGCCACCATAACTATGTATAAACTAATTATCTAGCTAATTATCATGTCCTCTAGCTGCTAGAGGACATGAAATGGTCAAAGTCTATCATAAAAAGTCTATCATACATCCTGTCCCCCATGTGTGTCCCTACCAACGTCCAAATCAAACCTACACTCCCCTGCTTGTCATCAAGTAAAGCCAATTAATATCCTCAGCAACACTCACCACACCCCTCACAGTCATGTGTTTCCTATCATCACACATTGTAAAATGCTTTCACTGTTGAGTCCACACATGCATGCTTTGCAACACACAAAATATTATACAACAGCGGATTTAATAAGTTAAATCTTTACTCGTTTCTGCTTTCTATTTTAGGATTTAATTTGTTTGGAGGCATATAGAGCAGTGTAAAATGTTCACTAAAACACAAAAGCGCACAAAATCTGACAATCTTATTGCTTCCTCAAGATGTTATGGAGATTGCAAGCCAAGTCTCATCTAAACACTGGAAAATATTGATGGTAAGAAGAGGGCTTGATTATAATTAATCATACGACATTTCCAAATGGAAACAGATTGTCCAAATGGAAATATTTGAGTGCACATGTCACGGCTAAACACTGTAGCATCTGTTGGTGCAGACAGAACAGAGCGGAGGTCATCCTCCCATGTGACTTGTCTGCTCTCTGAGATGGCCTGGAAAAGCCCGTCTTGTGCTTTACCGTGACGTCACCGTGGTTAATCATCACAATAATGAGACAAAAGACAAAACCATCTTGTCTGAGGTGAGGTTAGATGTTCTTCTAGGGGACTGATCATCAAAAGCTGAGGGGAAAGTGTGTGCATCGATGCACACAGTATATGCACCGATCTACAGAGGAGGGCGCAAAACATGACTATCAAAAAGCAGAATTGCATCGGTAGCTGTCTCCAATTCTGCACCTGATTTAACCGCAATTTCGGAACTCTGTCGGGCTTGAATTGTGCCAGGTGTCAAGTGGAAGTAACAAAACAATATATTCTTGAAGAAAAAGATGAACAATATATTCTTGAATAAAAAGATAGATCGATCGACAGACAGACAGACAGACAGACAGACAGACAGACAGATAGATAGATAGATAGATAGATAGATAGATAGATAGATAGATAGATAGATTTGCGGTACAGCAGTGCACAACAAAAGGCTAATTTGGCACGAGTTGCAAAGTCAAGTGAAGCTTTAATGGGGGCTGATTGCAGTGTGTAAAATAGCACTTCCTTCCGTTCAGTAATTTGCACAGAGGGAGGATGTATCAGATCAATCTCTTCCTCTCTTTTTCTCATCTCCAACAGTCGTCAAATTAACAGTGTAAAAATGCACACCCTGATTCCTCATTATCTCCATATTTCACACCCTGATTCCTCATTATCTCCATATTTCACACCCTGATTCCTCATTATACCTCCATATTTCACACCCTGATTCCTCTATACCTCCATATTTCAGATGATTCCTCATTATCCCTCCATATTTCACACCCTGATTCCTCATTATACCTCCATATTTCACACCCTGATTCCTCATTAGACCTCCATATTTCAGATGATTCCTCATTAGACCTCCATATTTCAGATGATTCCTCATTATACCTCCATATTTCACACCCTGATTCCTCATTAGACCTCCGTATTTCAGATGATTCCTCATTAGACCTCCATATTTCAGATGATTCCTCATTATACCTCCATATTTCAGATGATTCCTCAATAGACCTCCATATTTCACACCCTGATTCCTCATTAGACCTCCATATTTCAGATGATTCCTCATTAGACCTCCATATTTCAGATGATTCCTCAATAGACCTCCATATTTCACACCCTGATTCCTCATTAGACCTCCATATTTCAGATGATTCCTCATTATACCTCCATATTTCAGATGATTCCTCATTATACCTCCATATTTCAGATGATTCCTCATTATACCTCCATATTTCAGATGATTCCTCATTATACCTCCATATTTCACACCCTGATTCCTCATTAGACCTCCATATTTCAGATGATTCCTCATTAGACCTCCATATTTCACACCCTGATTCCTCATTATACCTCCATATTTCACACCCTGATTCCTCATTAGACCTCCATATTTCAGATGATTCCTCATTAGACCTCCATATTTCAGATGATTCCTCATTATACCTCCATATTTCACACCCTGATTCCTCATTAGACCTCCGTATTTCAGATGATTCCTCATTAGACCTCCATATTTCACACCCTGATTCCTCATTAGACCTCCATATTTCAGATGATTCCTCATTATACCTCCATATTTCAGATGATTCCTCATTATACCTCCATATTTCAGATGATTCCTCATTATACCTCCATATTTCAGATGTTGGAGCGGCCGATTAGTACATCAGAGTCTTTCATTTTAATGAGTGCAATAAGGCTTTATCTGCGCTAACCTTTTGGGGTCAGTCCCTTTTTTTGCTGTGCTGAGACTTAATGCAATGAATGGTTTCTGATGCAAGCAGCACGGTGGCCATGGACACACACACATAATGTACAAGAGAAAATGAGACAGGAAAGGGGAGGAGCTGAAAAAGATTAAATATATGGTGCAAGGCAGATGCGTGTACCCAATATTTAATAAGATCTGATTTACGATGCAAAATAAGCAGAAAACAGGCCACATATTGCTTAGTAAAAGATGTAATCCATTAACATTCCCTCCGAGTCAATATCTGTCAGGCCGCATATCATGTCCCCCACCACCAACAATCATCCATTGCACATGTTGTACACAACCATTTGATGACTTTGAAAGCCACATCAACTACATGAACTGGTCTCGAGCCAGAAATTACTATATTATCTGGCAGGACCAAACTCTGTTCATGAAATGAGAATTTCACTCTCTGAAAACCGGCATCTAGACTATGGCTAATCTAGCACGTTTGGCACGCACACTATTCAGCACAGGTCTTCTTTGACCTTTCCTTTCCTGCCAAGTCAGCACAAAGTGAGAGTGACCAGAGACACAGAGTCACACACAAAAAACACCTCAACACACACACACACACACACACACACACACACACACACACACACACACACACACGTATGCCTCCCTCCACCACACAGTGCAGTGCACTAAACACACAGCAAACACAAGAACGCACATAGAACGCACATATCCGTGAGTACACAAACACACAATGAAAACACACACACACAGGAAACACACATGGGAGGCATAATTAATTGGGGGAAAAATGAAATTGCACGAGGCAGCATTCTTTGTTAAATCACAGGGAAGGCGTTTCCAGATGGTCTCATAAACATGCTGTTCTCATGCTGTGCCGAATTCCTGGCCCACAAATCAAGCTGCACATCAGACAAATATTTCATCATGAACACACCAAATGCTAAACAATACCAGTAGCCTTCTTATCCCCCCTTATCTTGTTTTAAATGGCTTAAAAAAATATTCTGTCTTTATGTATCCTACAAAATATTGCAAGCAATATTGGGGGGGGGGGGGGGGGGATGTGCACTATTGTTTTTATCAACACATAAATATGCATATTTAATAGTGGTGAGAATCACCAGATGCCACACGATACGATATTATCACAACACTTAAGTCATGATACGATAGTATTGGGGAGTGGCTGGCCAGGTGGCCTATAGGGTGACTCTCGTCCACACACATCTCATCCACACATATCCCCTCCACTAATAAACGGCTGCACCTCTAGCCTGAACACGAGAGCTAGCATAGCAAACTTGAAACTACCCAATCTGAAAAGCAAAGTTGGGAGAAGTACATTTCTCTATACCGGGGAAGAGGAGTGGAACAAGATACGAAATTAAATCTGCCAATTCTCTGAATGGTTTTAAAAACCTTCTGAAAAAATTATTGCTGAGTAAACTAGAGTAATGTGCAAGCCTTCCGTTGTCATGGTTATTGACCTTGTGTGTTTTTGTTGATTATTTTAATTGGTTTATTTGATGTTATGTGTGACCGTATGTCCTGTTTTTATAAGACCAGGGATCATGTTGGAAATAAGTGTTCACACTTTTACATGTCTATCCCTTGGATTTTGTTCTGCTATATCCATAAATATAATCAATCAATCAATCAATCAATCAATCACAGCTTAAACTATAATGGTTTTAACTAATGAATGAGATACAGTTTCCAGTCTGTTCATCTCGATTCAATCATTTTTATTGCCGCAAAATGGGATTGTCAAGCAGACAGGCTGACCAACACCGTCATAAAAACCTGTCATAAATGTTGCATGATGCACTTGACAATTTATATAATGAAATATCACAATACTGGCATTGAGCGTTTGGGGTTAAGGGCCTTGCTCAAGGGCACCCTTAGTGGTGGTAATGAGGGAGGGGCAAGCGCTGCCTTTTCACTTTCCCCACCCAGACTTATCCTGCCGGTCCCGGGGATTGAACCGACGACCTTCCGGTCACAAGCTCGCTTCTCTAACCTTTAGGCCACCACTGCCCACTACTGGCCACCACTGCTATATGATATATTGCCACACAAAATATCATGATACTATGCTGTATCGATTCCCGCCCCCACCCCCTAATATTCATATGTACTATGTACACACACACACACACACACACACACTCAGACTCAGACACGCACACCAACGCACAAACCCATCGTCCACTACACATTTCCACAGAAACACTTGTTGGACACAGCCACCTGTAACTGACCGTTTCAACCAATAGCTTGTGAGAGCGTACAGTGTGCAGCTTGTGAGAGCGTACAGTGTGCAGCTTGTGAGAGCGTACAGTGTGCAGCTTGTGAGAGCGTACAGTGTGCAGCTTGTGAGAGTGTACAGTGTGCAGCTTGTGAGAGTGTACAGTGTGCAGCTTGTGAGAGCGTACAGTGTGCAGCTTGTGAGAGTGTACAGTGTGCAGCTTGTGAGAGCGTACAGTGTGCAGCTTGTGAGAGTGTACAGTGTGCAGCTTGTGAGAGTGTACAGTGTGCAGCTTGTGAGAGTGTACAGTGTGCAGCTTGTGAGAGCGTACAGTGTGCAGCTTGTGAGAGCGTACAGTGTGCAGCTTGTGAGAGCGTACAGTGTGCAGCTTGTGAGAGCGTACAGTGTGCAGCTTGTGAGAGTGTACAGTGTGCAGCTTGTGAGAGTGTACAGTGTGCAGCTTGTGAGAGTGTACAGTGTGCAGCTTGTGAGAGCGTACAGTGTGCAGCTTGTGAGAGTGTACAGTGTGCAGCTTGTGAGAGTGTACAGTGTGCAGCTTGTGAGAGCGTACAGTGTGCAGCTTGTGAGAGTGTACAGTGTGCAGCTTGTGAGAGTGTACAGTGTGCAGCTTGTGAGAGCGTACAGTGTGCAGCTTGTGAGAGCGTACAGTGTGCAGCTTGTGAGAGTGTACAGTGTGCAGCTTGTGAGAGTGTACAGTGTGCAGCTTGTGAGAGTGTACAGTGTGCAGCTTGTGAGAGAGTACAGTGTGCAGCTTGTGAGAGTGTACAGTGTGCAGCTTGTGAGAGTGTACAGTGTGCAGCTTGTGAGAGTGTACAGTGTGCAGCTTGTGAGAGTGTACAGTGTGCAGCTTGTGAGAGAGTACAGTGTGCAGCTTGTGAGAGCGTACAGTGTGCAGCTTGTGAGAGAGTACAGTGTGCAGCTTGTGAGAGTGTACAGTGTGCAGCTTGTGAGAGTGTACAGTGTGCAGCTTGTGAGAGAGTACAGTGTGCAGCTTGTGAGAGTGTACAGTGTGCAGCTTGTGAGAGTGTACAGTGTGCAGCTTGTGAGAGTGTACAGTGTGCAGCTTGTGAGAGTGTACAGTGTGCAGCTTGTGAGAGAGTACAGTGTGCAGCTTGTGAGAGCGTACAGTGTGCAGCTTGTGAGAGAGTACAGTGTGCAGCTTGTGAGAGTGTACAGTGTGCAGCTTGTGAGAGTGTACAGTGTGCAGCTTGTGAAAGTGTACAGTGTGCAGCTTGTGAGAGCGTACAGTGTGCAGCTTGTGAGAGTGTACAGTGTGCAGCTTGTGAGAGTGTACAGTGTGCAGCTTGTGAGAGCGTACAGTGTGCAGCTTGTGAGAGTGTACAGTGTGCAGCTTGTGAGAGTGTACAGTGTGCAGCTTGTGAGAGCGTACAGTGTGCAGCTTGTGAGAGCGTACAGTGTGCAGCTTGTGAGAGAGTACAGTGTGCAGCTTGTGAGAGTGTACAGTGTGCAGCTTGTGAAAGTGTACAGTGTGCAGCTTGTGAGAGTGTACAGTGTGCAGCTTGTGAGAGTGTACAGTGTGCAGCTTGTGAGAGCGTACAGTGTGCAGCTTGTGAGAGCGTACAGTGTGCAGCTTGTGAGAGAGTACAGTGTGCAGCTTGTGAGAGTGTACAGTGTGCAGCTTGTGAGAGTGTACAGTGTGCAGCTTGTGAGAGCGTACAGTGTGCAGCTTGTGAGAGAGTACAGTGTGCAGCTTGTGAGCGTATCCAGTAGGCCGCGGGTGAAGAACAGGACAGGATGTTGAGCTCAGGCTGGACCGGAGTCCACAGGTCAGTGAGGTCACTCTGCTGAGGTCAGCTGTGTCGGCGGGCGGATTAGGAGCGGACGGTGATCCCAACGTGTCACCAGCAGCACCGTGTCTTTACACACTCCAACCAGCACTGATCCCCCTCACTGGCTCTCAGCGGGCGCGGCCACTAAGGCAAGCTGACAGCAGGGCTATTTTAGGGCAGAAATGAGCCGGGTTTGGACACGGCCACAGATAGAGAGATGGCCCGGGCCCGTGCCATCGCTCTCCATTACAGAGGATGAAAAACACTGTGAGGCGCCACTTTGCCACTTTGCAGCACAGAGCAACCTTTTGCTCACGACGGCTCCCAGAAACAGACGAGGGATAAATGTGTTGTGACAGCAGCTAATAAGGTCCCTGTGATCTGCTGTGTGTGCGTGTGTGTGTGTGTGTGTGTGTGTGTGTGTGTGTGTGGGTGTGTGTGTGTGTGTGTGTGTCTGTGTGTGTGTGTGCTCGTGCCGCAAGTGCGTGCGTGTGTGTGTGTGTGTGTGTGTGTGCGTGTGTGTGTGTGTGTCTGTGTGTGTGTAGGTGTGTATGTGTGTGCGTGTGAGTGTGCGGATGCCTGCCCATGTGTCTACTTACAGTAGCATGCTTTGAACAGGGGAGTCAAATAAAATGCACTGATGAGAGATAAATAGAGCCACTAAAAGAGGTTGCGTCGCAAAACATGACTACAAAATACACAATTTGACATGCTTGATCATCATCTCCACTTTTGTAGAACAGATTAAAAGACTCAATGCACTAAAATAGCAGGCAGGGACAGAAATACAGTCTCTACAAATAGCACGCCTGAGTCTCAAAATGCACTGAATGAATATTATACACCATTTGTGCAGATGTTCCATTGCCATGAATGCCATGGAAGCATCATATCACAGTCCATTGAGCCATATGGGCCGGAATGGAGGCATCCATGATCCAATCAGGAACCACAAATAGAGAAATGGTTCTAAAAGTAATTTGTCCTTTTAACTCCTCGCTAATGATCAGCTGCCCCTAATACAGCTGAGCATGGACTAAGACTTGACCACAGTCAGCAAACCAAGTGCTGCTGCTGCTAACCCACGTCACATGACTGCTGCTGCTAACCCACGTCACATGACTGCTACTGCTAACCCACGTCACATGACTGCTACTGCTAACCCACGTCACATGACTGCTACTGCTAACCCACGTCACATGACTGCTACTGCTAACCCACGTCACATGACTGCAATATAGTCCAGTCATGCTTGCTGTGTGACACACCGTGTGCAGAGAAGCAAGTTGCTTACAGAACAGAAAGCTTGACTGTATCTACCGTCGCACATGATGACAAATTACTTCTGTCATTTGTTTCTGTCAACTACTTGCTCTGAAGAGGCATCTCTTATTTGCTTTATTTAGAACTTGTTATCTCCGCCAGGCGAAGGCCTGGAGATCATGCATTCGGTCTGTGTGTGTGTGTGTGTGTGTGTGCACGTGTGTGTGTGCGCGCGCGTGCGTGTGTGTGTGTGTGTGTGAGAGAGAGAGAGAGTGTACAGTGTCTGTCTGTCTGTCTGAAGCTAATCGTGCATACTACTGGACCAATCAGCCAACAGTGGGGCGTGTGGGTTGGAAACATACAGTATGTAGCTAGAATGGTTGGAAAGCTACTTACTGTACAGCAGCTTGCAAGTTAAGGAAGGTTTTGTTAGCAGTTGTGTTGAAGAGCCCTCTTGACAAGTTGAGGCACCAGTCGTATTTTAGCTGCAGTGTGCCATCTGATTGGCTAACGGTGAGCCAGCGGAGTGACTGTGGGCGAGCGAGTGAGGGAGCGGTGGCGCACGTGTGGCTGCAGACAGAGGTGTGCTGATTGGTGCAGAGCTGAACGAGCAGTGTGCTGATTGGTGCAGAGCTGAATGAGCAGTATAAACTGTGGCTGGAGCTGTACACGTATATTATGAGACACTTTTTTTGAGAAATAAATACATTTCTGAGTCCTTCGAGTAAAGACAAATTCCCTTATTTTGTGTAGATACGAGGAGGCGGAGCCTGGGGGGGATCTGCACTCTACTGACTGAGTGCACTTTTCTAGTTAGATATGTTGTGTTGTGACTGCTAACGTGTTAAGCTCAGTGATGATGTCTGTCTTTAAAAGATAAAAGAACTTCTAATCAAACTCAGGATAGTATTATGCTAATGAAATGATCACAAAAGCTACAGATGCAGATATGCACGTACGCTTGTGGTCCTGCATTGTCTCCCTTCTGGCTCAAGTTAGATCTCAGCTCTCTGCAAGGCAACATCTCCAAAAGCCTTTCCCTTGAAACACTCTGGCTGCGTGGCAGACAGTGAATATTTGCGCTGTCAAAAGGATAAAAATATCACAACGTGTCTGAAACTATTAAAGCTGCAATTGTCGTCCCAGTTTAAGTTGCTTTTTCCTGATGGAGCTGAGTGGAGAAGCCATCCCTTTTCCTCACAAAATGAGACAGGGCTTTTTTAAAGGTCCATTCTATTGTAAGAAGAATAGCTTGTTCCACAGAAGCAGAGGAAATCATTGAGTTATTACAGCAGGTTCAATGTGTCTGGAAGAGAAGCAGACACAGGTTCAATTCATCCCCCTGCAAAGAGCACATACTTTGCACTTTAATGCATTTAAGTATTGTGCTCTTTCCATGATGATCAGGCATTGATAATAGCCTGCGGAGGCTTGGGACAGTCCTGAGCTGCACCCCCATCACCACCCCCACCCTCATTCATATCATCCCCCCATCACCCCCACCCTCATTCATATCATCCCCCCATCACCCCCACCCTCATTCATATCATCCCCCCACCACCCCACAACCCTTCATCACCCCTGCACCCCACCCCATTCATATCACCCCCCCCACACAACCCCTCATCACCCCTGCACCCCCACCCCATTCATATCACCCCCCCCCACACAACCCCATATCACCCCTGCACACCCACCCCATTCATATCACCCCCCAACAACCCCTCATCACCCCTGCACACCCACCCCATTCATATCACCCCCCAACAACCCCTCATCACCCCTGCACCCCAGCCCATTCATATCACCCCCCCCCCACAACCCCTCATCACCCCTGCACCCCAGCCCATTCATATCACCCCTGCACCCCAGCCCATTCATATCCGGAGGATGGTTGTGGGATCGATGGCATGCAGGGATGCTATTAGAGCTTAGGCAGCCAGGCAGCGGCGACTTCAGAAGCAACGTGTGGGAGGAGAAATAACACAAGGTAATTATCTGGGCCCCGCTAGGCTAGCTAGCAGCCAGGTAATCTGTGGAGTGGTGAGAGAGAGGGGGGCTGTGGAGGTGCTGTTCAGGTTGTCTGTCCGCATTTACCTCACTTCTCCACATTCTGCTCACTCCAGCAGCGCTGACAGAGAAGACGGAGCAACTCCCCCTTATGCACATTTTATACCCATTTTACAGTATTATCTGCCTAAGTGACATCTCTATCAAAAGGTGTGTGCAACATAGCCTACAGCTAAAATATGTGCTTCCTATTAATAGAATAATGTAGTTGGGGTGAGAAAAGTACATTCTGACTAACAGCTAGCCCTTCGAAAATGTTAACTGCTGACCAGTTTCAAAGTTTGTTCTTTGAAACTGGCAATAAGAACAGTGGGCCCACTTTAGGTTTCCTGTCTCTACAGGCTAAATAGCTAAATAAATTAAAAAAGAAGCTAAAAATAAGCGAATGTTCTTCAGTAAAAAGAGAGAAGAAACAGTAGTAGAGTGAATGACAGCTCCACCCGTCACGCTGCCGTTGAACGGCAAATTGCAGAGCAAGGTGAGAAGCCATCTGCTTCACTAGTCAGCTTAAAAAGTCCTGATGAGTGAGAAGAAGCCATTAGGCAAACACTCCAAGAGCATCTGGAGAACAAGTCATCACAAGGTCAAAGAAGTTACACTTCAAACTGCTGCTCATACAAGCTGATAAAAAAAAATGCATTCAATCTTTGCTGCTAACGAGAATCAGCAAAGCGTGATTTTGACTTTGCTGATCGCACATTTGGAAGTGCACACAAAATCTTTGTTCAGAGCAATTTAATATCATTTGCATCCTCTGTTCCTGACTGCTGCTTCTCATTTGTGCAATCGAGTACAACAGTATAATCACTGGTGCAACTATTCCACGCCACGCCTAAAAAGCTATATCCCAAATGAGTCATTCCTAAATGGAAAGAAAACACAAATTACCACGGCTACTAGGAATACATAACTCCATTTCACGTATAGGAGAAATGAAATAAACGATGTCGGTTGAAACGCAGAAACACAAACACAGATGCACACATTCACTTTCGCTCACCCATTCACTTACACACACACACACACACACACACACACTTAAAACAGAGGGCAATTATAAAAAGTGCAGACTCAGCAAGCCAACTACCTCAGTGTGGTCTTAAGCTTCCCTCTGCTTCCCAGTGCCGTTAATGAGTTAAAGGTCACCAGGCTGTTATGACACCAATTAGAGCACTATTTTCAAATCAGCAGTTAGCTCAGAGCAGCGCGCAGCGCGCTGATCGTCCGGCGCGCCGTGAGATTTACACAAAGCTAATGGCAGAATAATAAGCACAAAGCCACGCTGCAGCGGTTGAGGGATGCAACCGACTGTAAAGCCTCAGGGTGCTTCAGAGGTCATGTACTTCAATTAGTGGCGTTGGTCTCTGGAGATGGATGAACGCGGGGGTCGCGGTGGGGTCGCGGTGGGGGTGAAGGGGCAGGGAACCGTGTTAAAGGTTCAAGCTAAAGGGTCACTTTAGAGACCTTCCGCTCAACCAACTTGTGAAAAGGAAAACTTCACCCGAGGCTTGTTTTCCCTACAGTTAACACTTTCATCCAGAGAACTTTATAATGAGTCATTCATTATCTTGTTCAAGGACAATTTGACAGGTAGCATCATGGCGGTAAGGTTTTTTCTGTATGGAATGGGGACTCTACCGCCAGGACCTGTCAAAAAACGGAATTAGCACTATCTTAATATTAGCTGGAATGTGATGCCTAAAGTCGTTAAAGGGGGACTAACCCCCTAGATATGTATTAGAACAGTGATTTGAAAATACCTATGGAAAAAACCAAGAAATGACATATGCTCTTGTCTATACTGGACTCTTTGGCTGTGTTGAAGTCCAGATTTTTTTTCGGAAATCGACGCCATTACAGTTTGCAGTTTGCCTCAAAAATAATTTATTTGAGAGGGGCGATATCTTTATAAATATCAACAATTAGCCAACGCTGGTGGCCTGTATGGAAACAGAAAATCCTGAAATGGTTGATAGTTATATCAATTTGGCCATTCAGTGGCGAACTAGAAATTTAATTATTTTTGTCCCATTTTGTCCCATGTGTGTGTGCGTGGCTTGCATGTGGCTTGTCTAAACTTACGTTAAGAGCCTCGCTGCTCGCAGCACACAGCACACAGTGAGGACAAACCTCTCGCTCTGGGGTAACACAATGCGAGATTTCTCCACGTAATTCCCTCGTCTAACTAGAGATAAACCGCGCAATGAAATCCGTTTTTAATTTGCGTTTTGGGGGGGCGCAGGAGGCAGCGCAGAGCTCTTCTCCTCCTCACACTGTTCCCATGCGAATCCCCCCGAGCAGCACACACACACAGACAGAGCCAGTCGCTCTGCTCTGCTGACTTGATTTCCATAAAAGTTGGCGTTGCTTGTACACAGTGATGATATTATATTAGCCGATATGTTTAGAGAAGCTTTGTCACGTTGTCACGTCGTAGTATAGCGTTATATTTTACATGTGCGCTAAACTGCGACCATATTTGTTTGCGGAAATATCAGACTGCTCTCTGCTGCTCTCAGCACAGCACAGAGAGCCCAGCTGCTGCTGGCCTGCTGCGCGCGCCCGCGGAGCTTGGGGCTCGTCCATGTAACAGTACGACTCTCGCCTGCCTGGACTGGAGACAGTGCTTGCAACTCGGACTGATAATATAAACATCATCATTCGAGCTTATCCAGGTAAGATATCAATAAAGTAATGACACATTCAGCGGGAAACTAACTATAATTAAGACATGTGCCAACTTTGACGACGTTTGGTTCAGTATTTTAAGAACAAACTTCAATAAGAATAGGCTTGGAGTTCTGAGGAGCCGAAAGGGTACAGGGGGGGTAGGGGAGTAATTATCTTGAAATCCCATAGTCTTTGGGAACACTGTGACGTCAAAGTGTTCCTAATCTCCCATTCATTTGAGAAAAAAAAAAAAAGCAGTCTTTGACCCTAAGAGGGCGCTTATGCCAGATATGCTGCTGAAAAATGATACAAATGGTAAAATGGCAACAGTTTGGTGTCAAATGTGGAAATTTTGACCAGAATTCTTCACACATCACCCCCAAAGTCATATATATTGGTTAAAAGCTGAAAAAAAGTGTTTTGGAGGTTAGTTCTCCTTTAACATCAGGTTCCCCGTGACAAGAAAATATACTTCTCTCACGGATAAGCGGATAAACACGACATGCCTCAAACAGTGCAGTCTGCTTCTAATGAGAGCATACTATAGAGAGAGATAATATATGTACTAACTATACACACATCTGATTGGCTTCTGGCACTCTGCCACTTCTCATTGTATATTTGCTGGTTGGTTGCACATATATACTGTAACGAATCACTCAAATGTAAATAAATGTCCAGAAAATTGGTTCCAAGTGAAATTGAAAAGAAGAAGAAAAGAAAATGCAATTCCTTTCATTTTCTCTTGTGATGTCTATCATTTCTTCCACACAGTATCTAGATGGACAATAGTAAACCGCAGCTGTGCTAAAACAATGTGCTAACAAGTAACAGCACTAGTTATGGCCGTACTAATTGCAGCCATAAACACACAGACTGAGAGCAACTATAGTGTGTTGCCTGTTTTCTTTTTCCTTTTTTACTTCAAATGTATCCACAGGTTTTGTGAACATGCCAGCTGTTTTTCCAGCATCAGCACCACCCTGTGTTACAGTCATAGGCTAACATTCACACCTGAAACTGCCCTGATTTTACTGTGACGCTGTATGGTTGAGGATGGAAATGAGTGAACACAACAACCACGACAATAACAACTTCTAAGGCGGAGAGTGCTCAATTGAACACTTTTCCAGACAGTGAAAGATGCAAAAAGGCGTGTTGTAAAAAAATATATATCTATAAAAAAATATATATATCTATATATATCTATATATATATATCTATATATATATATATATATATATATATATATATATATATATATATTTGTTTTTTCATATATACGTATATATATATATTTCAATCATGAGAGGCCAGTTGCTCTTGAGGGAAGAGGAGGGCATCTGCATAGGCTAGGAGATCCCCGGAGCGTTGAGAGATCCACGGCGATTATCCACGGGTAAAGAGGACTTGGGGGTGCAGACGTCATACTTGGACTTTGACTGACCACGTCATACTAGAACTTGACTGACATCAGGGGGTGATCGGGTTATATATGAGTGGCCTTCTGCTTGAAATTTGGTCTGGAGACCTCACATATATATATATATATTAATAAATGTTAACTTTGACAGTGAGAGGCACACCTGTCTGTTTCTGCACATATTGTACTGTGCAGCGTAGCAGTTAAATATAGACCTTATTCGATTGACGTCACTCACGTACGGGCACGCCCACCGCCGCCATGTTCTCGACATAGCGCTGCAGCTCTCAAGTGACAGCCTATGTGAGAGCAGCGTTTATAGGAAGCTAGCCGCCGTTAGCGTTACCTGTATCGTTCCTGTTGTGTTCGGACGGTGACCTGCGTTAGGCATGGCTGTAGTAATGACAGCAATAAAGTCCCCGTGGTTTGTTTCTATCTCTACCGTCCACAGATGTGAACGGAGTGAGACGGAGGATACGTCAGCAGCACAGGAGATGTGTGTGGATAGTTGGGAGAGACAGGTGAAACTTTCTGACAGCTCCTCACTGCAAAGTCTGTTCATCTCGTTTTTTCTTTTGTTTATTATTACAGGCATTAACAGCAGCATACAAACAACAACTCTGTTTTTTTTTATTGCTGTCATCACTATCGCCATTTTGTAATGGAACAGAAACGACAATAAGGCCGTTACTATATAGTTGTCAGCTGCAGGACGGTATGTCAACAATATGGCGCCGTCCGGGGTTAGCAAATAAGGTCTATAGAGAATAATGGTGGATCTTTGCAAGACATCATTGCTTCTTCTTTTGCAAAACAAACATCTTGTACATGTAACAATTATTCGGCTCATTTGGAGACGCTCAAATAAGCTCTCCGTTTGCTTTCAAAATCGCCTGCTTCACCTCCTTTGATCCCGCCTCCCATTGACACAGCATTGACACAGCATTGACAAAGCATTGACACAGCATTGACACAGCATTGACACAGCATTGACAAAGCATTGACACAGCAGTGACACAGCATTGACAAAGCATTGACACAGCATTGACACAGCATTGACACAGCATTGACACAGCATTGACACAGCATTGACAAAGCATTGACACAGCATTGACAAAGCATTGACACAGCATTGACACAGCATTGACACAGCATTGACACAGCATTGACACAGCAGTGCTGTGAAAAG
>NW_028150969.1:22500-31246 GCF_964638095.1 Poromitra crassiceps | reverse complement strand
ACCACGTGAGGTCAAGGAAGAGGTAGGAAAAGGAGTTAGACAATATATCGAAATATCGCAATATTCAATATATCGCAATATCGGCGATATCGCAATACTATCGTATCGTGACTCAAGTATCGTTTTAGTATCGTATCGTGGGCATCTGGTGATTCCCACCCCCCTATAAAGAATGGTGTTGCCTGGAAGATGCATGCTGCACAGGGGTGAGCAGCGCTGCCTGTAAATGACTGACGTGGTTTGGTAATGAGCCAAGATGCAGGGATACTTGAGACGAGGGAGCGTCTAAACTCTCCAGTCATATTTGTATAGCTGCATTAAGTCATCATCATCATCGGAGGAGGAGGGTATGAGAACCTGCAGGCACTCATACTTATCATGTGTTCAGTGTGATGAGAAACTATGCTGGGAATTCTCCTCTGAAGCGGAGGCAGAGCAACTGTTGCAGCGGTTATCTGACGTCGATTCCCTTCTTGGTCTGGGCTCTCTCTCTCAGCTGACAGGGACTTTGCATTCATTTAGGCTCGCTAGGGGCAGTGGTTCTCAAACCGAAATCACTTCAAGGACCCCCTAAACTGACACAAATTAGACCACGGACCCCCGTTTGATACGATTTTGTCCCAGGGTCCAGTGGCGCTGGAAGTACTTTTAGATAGGGGGTGCTGTAAGGGAGGGACTCTCGGGCAGCGCCAAAGAAAATTTGACGTTTTTTGGACTTTCATCCATACTTTAGAAGAATATTTTATTTTAAATTAACATTAGGATTATACTGTTGTGATGTCATTATTCAGTATCTTCTCCTTTTCTCACTCACTTTCATGTAAGCATGCTCTCCCTTTAGTCATTTTACACTACAACAGACAGCAACACAGGCATAAACACTGAACTTATTATTATTATTATTATGGAAAACCAGATTATGATGAAAATCAAACACTTTTGAAGAGAGAGCGTATGAAATAAGATTAGAGCTGGGAAGCACAAACTGTTTTTTCATGCATTTTGTTGGTGGTATAAACACAAGACAGCCAAATCCAACAATTTCAAAAAATCCCATCTCTTGCCACCAGGGGGTGCTGCAGCACCCTCAGCACCCACCTTCCAGCTCCCTTGCCAGGGTCCCTCATACGATGTTTTACTTTGAGATGTTTCATTACACAAAGTGTATGAAACCCGTTGCCACGCTAGTCGTGCATTCTGTCATTGTGTTGCTTACGCGCGATGGAATTAGTGCAAATAAATGATTACCCTTTTTGCTGGGGTCCCCTTGTAACCCCCTCAAGGACCCCTGGGGGTCCCCGGACCCCACTTTGAGAACCACTACACAATTGGCTTTTTACCATTTAACTCCTCTTATGGGCCTGTGTCCACCTAGCGTCCTTTCATCAGCTCCGGCGTCTATTTTCAGTTGTTTCCAATGCGCTATTTTCAGAGCGCTCCGGCGTTTTTGTGCGCCCGACTCCCAGCGCTTCCAGCTGAAAATATTTGAACTTTTCAGAAAGACGCTGGTGTCGGGTGCTGCTTTTCTGGCAACTCATCATATGGAGAAACTATCACAACTGAGACAGAAAGGCTCAATTGTGGGAGCAGATTGGCTAGATACTTAATATTTCTGGTGAGTGTTGAGCTAAATCACTGCATGTGTGTTGTTTGCTAATGTTAGCTGTCAGCCATCAAGCTACTACCGCGCTGAACTAACGTTAGTTTCAGATGTTAATTGTGTGCGCTGAGAAATAAAGCGGATAATATACAATTTCATTCTTTAAACGTCCGACCCTTTCAAAGTACATCACATACGGTCCATTTTGCTGCAGCTCGACAGCGCTGCTAAATCCAGAAGCTTAGTTCCGGGAACTTTTGTGAGGTAAAAAAAAAAAACTGGCCCATTGGAGTGAATGGAGATGTCACAACTCCTCCATTATATGGCTCTGATGCTTATGAATGGTGGGTGCAGTATGGACACTACAGCATATTGATATCCACGATTATGTGCTCTCCTTTGCCAGTAGTTTGTTAGCATATTGTTAGCAAATTCATATTTATCATCCACAGAACACTTCACCACTCATGTACATATTGTATTATATTTACTCGATTTGATTGCACTTGCAACTTTGTGATTGTCTTTAGTAATCTTCCTACTTCTTATCTCTGTATATTGATGTGACCGCTACGCTGCATACAGACACTAAGACAAATTCCTCGTATGTAACTTGCATCCTGTGGCAATAAAAGTGATTCTGATTCTGATTCTGATTCTGATATAGAGATGAGTCCTAATTGGTCTGTTCATGTGACCCAAACGAAGAACAGAGGGAATTAAAAAACACGCCAGTCAAGTGTGATCGTATAACTGTCGCAAAAACACAGTGACTGACCAACGTTCATAGAAGAGAGAAGTCTTGGGCCAGTGTTAAAAAACAATGGCCGTTCCGTTAACTTCACAGGGAACCGTGCCAAAAGCTGTTGGAAAGCTGTTTTAATTTGGAGCGGTCCAGACCACCTCCGTCCCCCCAATCACTACTTTCACTCCAGCCCCCCCAACCGCCCCAACCCCCCTTTTGGCCCGAGGGCCATGAGTGGCAGTTACCAGGTTTTCCCCCTCCTCCTCCCCCCTCCTCCCCCTCCAAATTCCCTCACCCGCTTCTTCACAACAGCAGTGGTTTGAGTCAGACCCTCCCCCCACTCACTCTCCCTCCCTCCCTCCCTCCCTCCCCCGCTAGCCTTGACTCAGGCTTATTGCCCTCTATGAGCCGTGCGACTGAACCGGGACTGTTGATTGGTGGTTGAGATGGAGAGAAGGAAGCGTTGGGTGTATTTATAGAGAGACTCTCATTTACCAGAACAATAACAACCCTCCCCCACAGCAAGACAGAGAGAGAGAGAGAGAGAGAGAGAGAGAGAGAGGCAGAACTGCAACTGACAACAACGACCCACATTGACTTTTGGTTTCACGTCTCGGGGGAAATGGGTATAGTAGGAGGACACACGTCGTGTCCTGTTGAATACTGTTGACATTGGTATGCAGTGTTGGGGGTAACTCATTACAAAAGTAACACATTACATGTAATATATTACTTTTTAGCAGTCACTCAGTAATATAACTTATTACTTATAGGATTTCAGTAATATTATACCAGTTACTTTCTCAAGTAACTCAAGTTACAAATTGAGTTACATTTTATTAAATCAAAGCACATAAAAAAGATACAATTTCCTAATCAAACTTATTTGTTTTTATGCAAATAACCACTATAGATGACAATAACCAAGGAAAAGAATAACATTTAGAATTTTTTTTTTTTTTTTTTTGTTTACACTTCTTCAAGGCGGTTGAAATTATTTTTCGGGATGGTTCCGGGGCAGCAATGTCATTCTCCTGCTGCTGTTGTTTTTTTGTAAAAGTAATGCAAAAGTAGTGTACTAATTAACAAGTTACTCTACACAGACAGTAATATTGTAAAGTAACTTATTACTTTCAAATGAAAGTAACTAGTAATATGTAGTGAATTACATTTTGAAAGTAAGTTTCCCAACACTGTTGGTATGTTTGGTCATTATAATGGAATAGGATCAAAGTGAGCAAAACTGACCCACTCATACACGTTCTAATTCAGATTCAGAGAGCAGGCCAGTGTCTGGGAAATGCAGTATTTCTGAATTTGCATTTAGTTTACTTTTACATTTGACACTTCAGGCATTTAGCGGATGGCTCTTATCCAGGGTGACTCCAGTAGAAAAAGTTTAAATTTTAAATTTTTAAATAAAAAAATAATGAGAGCAAAGGAGTGCCATATAGATCTTATGTGTGCCTTGTTACAGGTGGTCAGTTGATGTCCAGGCAGTATGGGCAAGCACATACAGTGACTGTTAAGGGATTTTAATGTGAAAATGTCAATCTGTAACTGATGTACTGCACTGCTTTGGTGACATAGGTTTCTTTCAAAAAAAGCACATTAAAGTGAATTTGACTGATGAGCCAACACATTGTATATGAAGCATGACCTGGTTTCTAGGGGTGGGAATCACCAGATGCCCACGATACGATACTAAAACGATACTTGAGTCACGATATGATAGTATTGCGATATTGCGATATCGCCGATATTGCGATTGGCTCAGTGGTAGAGCTGTCGCCTCGCAGTCAGAAGGTCCTGAGTTCGATTCTCGCCTGGGACACTGTGGGCGCTGTGGTTGTGTTCCCCCCCATATCTTCAGTGCAGTGCCTACTGCCCAGGTGGGGTATCTCGTCGTAAGGGCCTTTCTGTCTGTGTGGAGTTTGCATGTTCTCCCCGTGCTCCCCCAGGGGGGTTCCTCCGTATATAACCCCCCCACTAAAAACATGCAGAAGATCAGATCGTCATCGTCATCCGACCAGTGACGACAACATCCGAAGTCGGTCCCCGGGCGCTGTACGAGAAAGCGACCACTGCTCCTGGCCTGCCCCCTGGAGGAAAGGACAAAGCCAGGATGGGTTAAATGCAGAGGACAAATTTCACCGGCCACCGTCAGCATGTGTGTGTTGTGGCCCTCCGTGCATGTGTTGTAGTGTGTTGTGTGACAATAAAAGACGGGCTGCCGTCTGATAATCGTTTATATATTGAATATTGCGATATATTGAGTATTGCGATATTTCGATATATTGTCTAACTCCTTTTCCTAGACCTCACCGGAAGTAAAACATGCAGTGTTTTTTTGTTTTGTTTTGTTTTTGCCCAAAATGTAGGCTACATTATTAAGCTTCTCTGGACTCAATACGCCACTGCAGGCACGGACTGCAACGTCGGGCGCTTCGGGCAGATACCCGGTGGCCTGGCATGGCATGGCCTGCAAAAAAAAAAAATATATATATATATATATATATTTTTTTTTTATATCGATACTTGGCGTCCAAATATCGATACAATATCGTCAGGCAAAATATCGCGATACTATGGTGTATCGATTTTTCCCCCCACCCCTACTAGCCAATCCATTGACACAAGGGGAGCCCATTCATTTAGCAGCATGGGGGAGCTTTTCCTGAGCACTCAGCCATATGGCGAGTCCAACACTATATAGGTCCACAGCTCCCTATCAGACATACGGCTCTATGATGCTACCACTCATTACAGAACAGAGAGAGCGTGGGCAGGGATTAACACTGAGTCAGCTGGTCCTAGATCAGCAGCTATTAGCCACAGAGAGAGAGATGGAGGAACAGATTCAAGATGACTTGGGTGCAACCAGATCAGTTTCCACCGGCAACTGATTAGCTCACGCTGCAGAGGGGCATAGCTGCCCGTGAGGACTCGCCCTCATCTTCTGCTACTGTAAACATAGGAGAACTCGCCCATCTTAGCCTGGCAAACGGAAACTGGCATTAAACAGCCAACCACTATATGATACTCACATAGATTTAAGCACATAAACATATTGTTTAGTCTCTCCCCAGACTCAAATATTACGTTGAATCGCTGCACTCGGCATACTACATAAATAAGTCCGTGTCAGTTCACAGCCACTGCTGGTTTTTGAAGGCGGGTTGAAATTGAATGAGTGACAGGTCGTAGCACCGATGAGAGAGCGGGTTCGAAAAATGGGCTACGCCTCTGATTGCAAAGTCGTTACTGATTGGAGAGGACTGAAGCCATCACTGGCATATCACTGGCCAAGTGAAGGGTTCCCTCCCATAACCAGCCGGCTGGGGGGAAGCGTCCCAGACCCAGAGAGAGCTCTGCAGCATGCAGTAACGTAGTGTATCATCAGCGTAAGAACTCTCATGGGTCTGGCGTTGAGACTACATATTGTTTGTCGCTGTATGTTGCTTTTTATAATGCTGTGCACACTAATGTTGTAATGAATGTGTTATTACATGATATGGCTAAATAAATAAATAAATAAATAAATAAATAAATAAATAAATAAATAAATAAATAAATAAATAAATAAATACAATGTAATTACAAGTTAGTCGTGGTTTTCGCTTTCAACTAGAGGTATTGAGATGCAAGCTATGCCCATGCTATTTCCCATGCTATTTCCCACATTTATGTTGCTTTTCATATGCTGTGCACACTAATGTTTATAATGTACATTATATGTCTAAATAAATAAATAAATAAATAAATAAATAAATAAATAAATAAATAAATAAATAAATAAATAAATAAATAATTAAATAAATAAATAATCAAATAAATACATATAAATAAAGAAAAAACATTGCATGGATGCATAACTGGGACGTATCCTCAGTGATGTACCCTAGGATGTTTTGGGTCTCGCAACATCATACACCCTCGCCCAGGTGACCCAGCCGGGGCTGGCCAAGCCCCAACTTACGTCCCAGTAGCTACCCACGGTCAGCCCTCCAGGAAGGGTCGAAGGTGGTCACGTGGTCAGGGCCACTCAATCCGCTGCTCCGGAACTACTCTGCCGGGACCGGGGGGGGGAAGGAGGACTCTGGTACGTAGAGGGACCGGGCTCTGTGGGTTGCCACCCGGCCGGGCTCCTCCCTCGTCTCACCAGGTCTAGGACCTGTGAGCTGCACCAGACTCCCCCGCTCCAAACATCTCATTCCGAGGTGATGGTATCTTGGTGGACACCATGCAGTACCAGTACTTGGTGGCACTGCAGTCTCCACTTGCGGCTTGAATAGCCCTCCTAAAAGGCCTCTCGCGGGTAATAAATAAATACAATGTAATTACAAGTTAGTAGTGGTTTACACGTTCAAGTAGAGGTATTGAGATACAAGCTAGTGTCTGATGTGAGGATTCTTGTTTTGTGTGGGAGGGCTTCCTTGTGCTGTAAAACAGTGTAGCAGATTTTCGACAAAACAATGGGACACAATGTAGCTTAATAGTGTCGAGAGGCTGGTAGAAGCCGGCCTCAGTAGTTTAATTAATGCGGTAATGATTTATCGATGTAAAAATGATACGTTGTGCAATTCACTGCATGTAAGTAAATCAAAGGTGCAAAATTGATATTGATCACTTATGATGAATTATGGTAGACTTCAGTTTCTTTCTTCACCCTCAAAAAACCTCGACTGCAGCTCCAAAACAGATGTACTGTACGCACCAAGCATACTATGCTATAAAGAGGAAAACCTGCCATCAAATACTGAAATAACAAGTTATATAACCTATCAAACGGCACTGTCTCTACTGAAGAAAATGTCCCTTTTGCCTTGCTCTGTAGGTGGTGAAAAGCCAGACTGCATGTGACAACAGGATAAAAGGCACAGCTGTCTTTGAGTGACGTCTAGAAGCCACAAGAAATTGTTTCTACAATTGTATGTGTGATTAGCTTTTATCCCCCCAGTAGAACAGCCCATTCACCTGTTTTCAAAAACAAACAAACACAACTTAAAGGGCCACTTCGCCGACTTTCAATCAGCGTTGTATCGGCACAATGGCCGCAAGTTGAGTATCAATGCTATAGACCCTTTTACGGTGGACGTCACAGGGTTAGTTGCGCACGCATGGCGGTATGCAAACCTCCACGGAACTCAAGCCGAAACGAGATAGATCCCCGGAATACAGGAAAAAGGCGTCTTGTGCCGTATGCGTATAGACGCTGGACATTCCCACTAGGAATATGACGATGTCCGGCACCGCAACTTTGCCGATGTTCTGATCCTAGACCCATCCTGACAGTGAGTACGGGTCAAGAAACCTCACCCCATTGAAAGAGTTCGCTTATGCTTCCCACACACTAGAGGATAAAATGCCCGATTTAATGCCCGACTCCCCTCGGGGGGGGCGTGGCCCGATTCGAGGCTAGTCTCAACCGATTTTTTTGTCAAAACAATTGTCAAGTGTCTGGTGTCAATAAATTATTGATTGAATTGGAGCCTGTCCGATCTCGAATCGGGCACATCAAACATGTTTGATATTTACGATGGCTGTCTCCCGACGGAACCCGCAATAGCCAATGAGAGCGAGCAGACCGGGACGCGTCGACGTGTCATACCCGGATGTTAATGCAGCGCTCACAACAAACGAGCAACAGCAGTGCCATGTAGCTCCTCTCTCCCCAGCATCCTCACAGCAGCTTCAAACAGGGTGGACAGCGGCAGATGGCTCTCCAAACATGTGCCGAGCGGAGCGGTTTGTTTGCTTCAAGCGAGCGGATATGCTGTAATATGAGCTCTCAGACAGGACGTTGTTTTAGCTCATTTTGCGAGGGTGTCCGCCTGCTTGTAGTGGACCCGCCGCTCGGTGCATGTTTAGAGAGCCATCTGCTGTTGTCTGTGGGAAAAAATTGCGGTTTTGTGGGATATAAACAGCCTACAGTCTAGTTGCTGGAATCGCTTTGAGTCTGTACTTCAAACGGCTGGTGTGTGGTCTCGCAGTCTGGCCGAATCGTCTAGTGTGTGCGTTCAGGCGATTTTAATGTTAAAATCTGATGAAATTGTCCTTATGTCTGTGGTCTCTCATGTTTTTAAAATCGGTTAAGATTTGAAAATCCTCTAGTGTGTAGGCAGCATTATTTGTGTCAGGTAACCTGTCTGTTGCTGGCGAAGCTTTAAAATATGTGAAGGAGGCGTCGGGATCTTCCATATTTCTATGACAGCTGAACCGCTAGTTGTAACTTTCTGCAACAAGTTCGGCTCCGCCCACCAAATACCTCGTCAACTGTTTACAAACAGTAAAAGGGTCTATGCTGAAACAACGTATACTGTGCAGTGTTTCCCCTACCATTCTACAGGCCTGGCGGGCCCGCCTAAGAGCTTCGCCCCCCCCTGGGCTGATAGGGTCGC
>NW_028150969.1:0-17500 GCF_964638095.1 Poromitra crassiceps | reverse complement strand
CCTCTGCCCTCCCTCCCTCCACTCCCTCACACACACACACACACACACACACCAGACTGCTGGGTCACATGGACCGACAGTGATCTTGGAGATGAAGTGCACACGCGGACACACACACACACACACACACACACACACACACACACACACACACACACACACACACACACACACCACCGGTAAGGCACATGCTACACATCCACATACGTTGTGAACATGCATGAGTTACATACCAATATCGCTTCTCTCTCTCTCTCTCTCTCTCTCTCTCTCTCTCTCTCTCTCTCTCTCTCTCTCTCTCTCTCTCACACACACACACACACACACACACACACACACACACACACACACACACACACTGTACACACACACACACACACACACACACACACACACACACACACACATAAGCATGCATGCTTAGACTCTCACACTCTACCCCATTCCACACATAAACACACCCAAAGCAAAACACATATCTCAATAGCCTAGACTGACAAACTATCTATCTATCTATCTATCTATCTATCTATCTATCTATCTATCTATCTATCTATCTATCTACCTATCTATCTATCTATCTATCTATCTATCTATCTATCTATCTATCTATCTATCTATCTCAAATGATTGAAACATAATGAAATATTGATGAGCCATCAATGAGCCATGTCCTCAAATGCGAACACAAGAGCAACAGTTACTGAAGAAGACAAACCAGATGTCCAAATATTCTTTCAAAAAGAGCCAGTGGGGGAGGAGGGTATATATACTGTATAGGTCAGTGGTTCTCACATTTTTTCACATGAAGGACCCCTAAACTGACAAAAATTAGACCACGGACCCCCATTTGATAGGATTTTGTCCCACGGACCCCCATATGATAATACGATTGATGCTTTTAGATGTTTTATTACAGAAAGTGTATCAAACCCATGACCAAAATAGTCATTGTGTTACTGATGAATGGAATTATAGCGAATATAAATTACCCCCCTTTTGGCTGGGGACCGCCTGGCACCCCCTCAAGGACCCCTGGGGGTCTCCGGACCCCCATTTGAGAACCACTGGTATAGGCTATTTAAAGGGACACTGCCGATTTTCAATGCTGAAACTGTAAACAGTTTTGCAGACATTCATTTAGTTTGACAGTTATTGAGAGTTGATTTGAGTTAAGTTGTGGACCAGTGATGTCATTTGTGCATGAATGACATCACTGGTCCACACCTTAACCCAAATCAACTCTCAATAACTGTCAAACGAAATGAATGTCTGCAAAACTGTTTACAGATTTCCTATGTGTGTGAGATTATGTGCAAAATAAATCAGCATTGTTTTTCAGTGGAGTGTCCCTTTAAATGGCCTACTGTGTCACAGTTCTTCCAAACAGCCCCCTTTCTTTCCTCCTCCTTGTTACGCCCCTGCACAATGATATTAAGTAGGGGCCAATAGCAACAAAGAAGAGGCAGGACTCAGGCTCCACCTCTCCCCGCCTGCCTGCCTGCCTTCCTCTGAGCTGTTCAGATGTACATAATCCCGGAGTTGACCCAGAAAATAGGCAGTCGTTTCAAGATCTGATGCGGCAGTCTTTGTGCAGCAGCACACCGCCCCCCCCCCCCCCCTCTGCTTGAGCATGAAGCGTAACCCCGTGGAATACAGATTGTAATCCGGAGGAGCCTCGCCTCGCCTTTGCAACAGCGCAAAAACTGTTCCAAAGAAGAGACGGTTGCTGCAGCAAAGTCGCGCAACTTTGTGTGGAATCGTAGCGGATACGGGTAAGTGATTTTTATGATCGGATTTATATTTGTTGGGGAGAAATTGGGGGGCTCTGATCTGACTGACTGTGTGTTGGGTCTGCTGCTGCTGCTGCTCCTCCATTGTTTGTGCATTCCCTTGTTTAAAAGTCGGGAATAAAATCAAGATGATACGGACGTTAGGACGGTTAGTGTCGCCAACATCTTGGGGATACATTCGCTGAAACGAGTCGGTGGAGCTGGAGGAGCACAATAAGGAAAAAAAAAACATGGAGCCTTTGTTGTTGGGATTTTGGCGATTCAGCTGTTGGGAATGGAGATGTTGCATGATGTCAGTGTGTTCTTTGTTGCAACCTTACGTGCGTAAAATGTAACGACAGGAGGAGTAGACATTTTACGCACTCAGATCCCCGGCGTGCAACATAGCGTTAGCTGGGCTTTAAGCGGTTAGGCATTATGTCTTCCTTTTCCCGACCCAGTCATGCATGAATTACCCAGCTGCTGGTGGAGGAGAAAAGTCTGCTAACAGCGTAACACAATGTTACCTGGGTTTATCAACCTGGGCGTTTATTCCTTGGCACAAAGCGGATAGCCCTTTTTTTTTTTTTAGCAAGACTAATAAATACAATTTCCAGTGTTCGCCAAAACGCAAAACAACCCCTGCAGACCCCCTCCCCCCCATCGGGAAGCGTCCTAGGCGGTTTGACTTGAGATGACATTGTAAGATTAGAGCTAAATTGGATGTATTTAACGGAGAGTGTGTTCATTATAAAATAGGTCAATTGGCTGGATGTGAAATTGGATTGGACTAAACCAATGTGAAGTCGCTGCCTCCATACCCATCTCACACATAGCATAGCAACATCAACCACTATTGTTGCATTTTACCCCAGGCTCACGCTGGTTCACACAGAAGGACAACTAAATATGTACATGGCTTGGTATGCTAGTATCCCCCCAGCCCCCCCCTGCATTGAATGTTGCCCCCCTTGCCAAAACATCTCGTCTGCCCATTGCATTGTCTGAGAATCTTGTCTTTAACAGTGTCCCCCTCTATGCTCGTATAGACAGGAGGCATGGCGGACCATCTGATGATGCCCATGAACCACAGCTCGGCGGGCGCCAGTCTCCACGGCTACAGGATGGGCATGAACGGCGGCGCGCTGGCGGCGGCGCACGGCGGGCAGCACGCGGGGCAGCAGCCGGGCATGCGGGCGCTGCCCGGCGGCCAGATGATGCACTACGGCCAACAGGCCAACATGGAGGCGGCGCTGAGGCAGCGGCAGCAGGCCATGGTGGTGGGCGGGCCCGGCATGAACGGACAGCTGAACGGGGGCCAGATGGGCCACCACCAGATGATGTATAACGGCCAGCCGCCGCAACAGCAGCACCACCCCCAGCAGCAGCAACAGCAGCAGCCGCATCACATGCACCCGCAGCACCAAGCCCAGCACCCGCAACAACAGCAAGGCCAGCACCCGCAACAGCAAGGCCAGCACCCGCAACAGCAAAACCAGCACCCGCAACAGCAAGGACAACACCCGCAGCAGCAAGGACAACACCCGCAGCAGCAAGGCCAGCACCCACAACAGCAGCAAGGCCAGCACCCGCAACAGCAGCAAGGCCAGCACCCACAACAGCAAGGCCAGCACCCGCAACAACAAGGCCAGCACCCGCAACAACAGCAGTTCATGAACGGAGGGCTAACGTCCCAGCAGCTCATGGCCAGCATGCAGCTGCAGAAACTCAACACCCAGTACCACGGGCACCCGCTGGGGCCGATGGGCGGGGGCCACATGGGCCCCGCGGCCCAGTACCGCATGAACCCGGCGCAGCTGGCCAGCATGCAGCACATGGCGGGCCCGGCGCTGGCCCTGAACGGCATGGACGCGGACATGATCGACGAGGAGGTGCTGACCTCGCTGGTCATGGAGTTGGGTCTGGACCGGGTCCAGGAGCTGCCCGAACTGTTCCTGGGCCAGAACGAGTTTGACTTCATCTCGGACTTTGTCAGCAAACAGCAGCCCAGCACCGTTAGCTGCTGAGAGGAAACGGATCGAGGGACTCTTTGAGGAGAAGGGGGGGCACGGGACGGAGAAAGGAGCGAGAATTGTCCGGGATAGGACAGCTCTTCACTTTTTATTTTTGCGGGCACCTTCCAGGACAACTAAGCCGAGTTGTGTTGCAGCGCAGGGTGCGCAGGACAGACGCTAACTATGGATCGCCAGCGCCGACGCACAGCGCTTGAGTCTCGCATGTGCTAGTGGCCAGAGGGTGGTTGGCTTAAGGCCCGGGTTCCACCTCTCCCGTCTCCTGGACATGAATGTAATAAAGTAAATGCTGAAATTCTCAGAGGCCGCTCTGAACAATGCTATGACACTGTGTAGCCTCCGAAACCTGGACTCCATGGCAGTTTACCAGTAAAAGGTGTATTTATTTATTGCGCTGGCTCTGAATTAATGAATTGATATAGAAAACAACCACCAAAAGAGATTCTCCATTTTGAGAATAATTAAGTGGTTTGGAGGTTTTTTTTTTGCCCCGCGGGAGGGGGATTTTAAATTGAGGTCTCTCTTTTTATGATTTTTTTCCCCATTCCATTTTGGCCCGGTATATAAAAGAATAAGCTAAGGATGACGAGGTTATCTAAAAAGAGCTCGAGGTTTTCTATCACCAAACTGAGACGAGACAAGAAGTACAATGTTACGTCATCCATTTGAATGGGAATCTCATCCAAAATTTTAAACGGTTCACTTTTGGAAAAGTGCTGCCTTTTTTAGATGTGATGTTCTCCAAAATCTACTGCTTGTACTGTATGAAGCTGTATAACTCCAGACATGTCCACACTGTTGTGTTCTATTGGAGATGTAGAACCGCCTTAATCGCACAGATTCTTATTTATTGGTTGTTTATATTGTCCCCTTTTTTGTGGTCAAGATGGGGGGGATGGTTCTTTGTGAAAGGGGTTTTGAGGATCAATAAAGATGGCCTGGATAGAAATGTGGCCTGCTTTGCCATTCATTGCACAGCTCTTCTTCCCCCAGGAAGTGGAGAGCTAAGCTAAGTGCTTCGGTTAACCTGAGGGTGAAGGGAAACCCTTCGTTTCAAGTCTTTGGAGGAGGAGATGTTTAAACGGATAGAATATTTATGGTTTTTGGAAAGGATATCTCGGCCCTGTGCACTGGCTCTACTCCAAATGTCGTGGGATTTCACTCTGATTTATCATTTTCATAGCTATGGTAAGGCACAGTGTCATTGGTATTAATTATTGACACATGGGGTCACGGTTGGCTTAAGAGGAGCAGTATTTGTTTTACGGTTATGGAATAATTAATATCAAAGTAAATCCGATGCGACGTCTCACTGATTCATATCCAAAGAGAATTGACGGTTTCCTGAGTTTCAGTCTTGGCGATTAGCTAAACAAATGCATTGACATGACAGATGGTGAAAAGTATTGGCCAGGTTAGGGCTGGGTGATATAGCTAAAAAGCGATATAAAATATTTCATGTCAGTCGATATCAATAATTATTGATCATTTTTAATGACCCATTTTTATTAATAAGAAAACATCAGAAGAAAAGGAGGTTTGCATTTAACCAGTTTATTTTTTGAACCACCTTATTTTCAAGGCACACGGGTAATAATTGTAATGCTAACACGGTCATAAGCCGCTTTCAGACATGCCTCGGAACTCGGGAGTTATCTAGAGGCGACCCGGGTGGCGGTGTATGTATGAACACATTTTGGTGAGCTATGCGCGCTCCCGTGGCCCTCCTACTCACTAGGTAGGGTATCTGGATCTGGTTGCGTTCATGCCTTTGATTTAACGTTTACACAGCGTTTGTGAAGATTCACGTGCAGAACCGCAAATTAAATAAAGTAAATGCACGTGTAATGTTTTTGTGTGTGTGTGTTCCGAAAGATACAGAACAGAGATAAACTGGAAGAATATCTGCTCCCTTCGAAAAGTCAATTTTAACCCGTAGTGAGTCGACCATTCTGATTTGTAAGTAATACAACATTGATTTTATTTTGAAGGTAAAAACGTCTAGCTTCCTGTATTCTGTATAATTCTAGTAGGATTGATGCGTTTTAGGCCTGAACACGGCAAAGACCTGTTTTCTTTGTAGTGCTTGAGACTCGAGGAAATCGATGCATCTGGGCGTGAGTTATAGGGTTCTTTGAATGAATTACTAATGTTATGTGGAAACGATTATATGCCGCGAACGTTAGGCAGTTATCACCCAATATGTATTTTTATCAACTTGTTTTCAGACTCTGCATGTCGTGATAGTTTGTTGAATGTCAATGTGATTCACTTAAGGCTATAGCTCAGACAGTGAAGTACAGCTGTGTGGTCAGTTTTCACAACTCCCCATTGTGTGGTCATGCCCAAATTCACCCCCACCCGCGCCCCCTCTCTACTTTACACCCGGAGGTGCAACACGTGTGAAAGCAACATGCCTCGTGTCTGAAAGGGTACACTTCATGTATCCCCTGGGTCAGGCTCAGGGGAAGCATCGTGACGTTTTATTTTGATGACATAGCCTAGCGTTGCCAGCCTTCTCAAACAAAAAACGTTTGGTAACGTGTGTTTCGGCATTGTTCAACGTTATGCGATTCAGTGAATGATCTGCCCCGCATTCGTTACAAAGAGGCCATTTACACCTGGCGGTAACATGTGGTTTCTGCCATCAGATTGCAATCGGATTGTATTTTATCACTTCAGCCTGATTCCATTTACACCTGGCGTTAACATGCATTTTCTGCAATCTGATTGCAATCAGATTGCAGAAATGGGTCTCCTCTCAATCCGCATAAAGTTGGTGTATCCAGATTGAGAGGACACATTGCATTTACACCTGTGTTCAATGTGTACACAATGCATCCCTGACCACCTCCGGAGGTGGTTTGGCCGATCAGATTGCAATCCTTCTTCAATGTGTTTTGGGGGGTGTTTACACCTGGCATTTCAAGTGATAAAACACAATCTGATTGTAATCTGATCACAGAAAACACATGTTAGCGCCAGGTGTAAATGGCTGTAACGTTGGAGATTGTCCGCATTTGTGAATGACGGCATATAACAGTAGGCCTACAGTTAATGTCCCGGTCGCACAAGACTGCGGAGCTTTAACGCGCTGTCAATTTACGTGAACATGAATTGAAACTCACTCGCGTTGAATTCTTTGTAACGTACAAACAGGGTTCTGCTAATTCTGCGTCCCTTTTATTGACAATTTCATCAACATCTTCTCCCTCCGCAACATATTATTTTCTACTTCTTGTGTTGTTGTTTCACGTGTGTGTGTGGTGGTTTGGTGCCGGGTGACGCCAGACATGCTGTTCGTGTCACTAGCACTGCCCCATTGTCAAGGGATATGATTGGCTGCTTATGAGCTGGGGGGCGGGTGCACGCTCGGGGTTTGTCTGTAAATTATTGGCTGTCTCCGTGTCACTCGTAGCATACTGTATTAACAAAGGACATGATAGGCTGTTTATGTGCCACGGACCATGGCCACGGAGTTGTTTTTTTCATGCACTATCGACCGGCTCTCTATATATATTGCGATATATTGCAATATATATCTCGCAATATATATTGCTATCGTTTTATCGCAGAGCCCTCGGCCAGGCTAACATTATTATGACAAAATAAAGATGGGGATGGCTGACAAAGGTGCAGCAATAGAAGAGCATTGGTTTCTAGCGAACATGTCTTTACTTTGCCATGTGCAGACAGACCGTGTGGGGGTTGGGGGAGGTGAAACTGGCCAGAGAATGCTTACCTTAGTGGGGTTTAACTGCCCTGAGGCTTGTAAGCCCTGCCTTGGTGACAGTTGTTACCTTCTCACAGCACAGTGGGTGGTCAGAGAAACAGCATACTCAATGAATATTAGATGCCATCAATAACTTTCACCATAATGACCTATGCAGAGCAGTGTTGGGCAAATTACTTTCAAAATGTAATATACTACATATTACTAGTTACTTTCATTTGAAAGTAATAAGTTACTTTACAATATTACTGTCTGTGTAGAGTAACTCATACTTATTACACTACTTTTGCATTACTTTCACCAAAACAACAGTAGCAGCAGAATGACATCGCTGCCCCGGAACCATCCCGAAAAATAATTTCAACCACCTTGAAATCAGTGTAAACAGTCCAAAATTCTAAATGTTATTATTTTCCTTTCTTACTGTCATCTATAGTGGTTATTTGCATAAAAACACACAGTTTGATTAGGAAATGATTGTATCTTTTTGAAATATGTGCTTTGATTGAATCAAATGTAACTCAATTTGTAACTTGAGTTACTTGACAAAGTAACTGGTATAATATTACTGAAATCCTATAAGTAATAAGTTATATTATTGAGTTACTGCTAAAAGTAATATGTTACTTTTGTAATGAGTTACCCCCCAACACTGATGCAGAGTCACAAACCCGCCCATGTCCATTTGAAGGCACAGCCAGCTGAAGGTATAAAAGCGTTACCCTCCAGGCAGGTTTTCTTCCTATAGTTGTATTCATCACTAAATGACGGTAACGAGATTGACAAGAGGTGGCTGAGTTGGTTGGATTGTTCTGTGCCTCCAGGCTATGAAATGCTTGATTGAGGTCATGCGGGGGAATGTCATGACCATATTTAGCTCTGCACATTGTCATCAACACAGGCGACATCATGAGTAACCAGGGGAAAAATGAGAAGCGCTATTGTTGTCCGCAAACCAGGAATAGCGCCTTGCTGATTGCTCAGTTTTAAATTTGAACTCAACCTCCATTCTAAAAAGAGGCATCGTCTATTTTCAAATTGTGCAAGGTTGTCATGTTCTCGATACATACTAAATTGAAACGGGGCATCGTGGAGAAGCAGCGTGATCCGAATGGAAATGTATTGGCACGGATGCACTCTCTCTCACACTTGTTTTGAGTAAGACTGACTTAAAGGAACACTCCGCCGATTTTGAAATGGTGAATTATTTTGGACATAATCTCACACATATCCGAAAAATGTCAACAGTTTTGCAGACATTCATTTAGTTTGACAGTTATTGAGAGTTCATTTCAATTAAGTTGTGGACCAGTGATGTCATTTGTGCGTGAATGGCATCACTGGTCCACAACTGAACTAACATCTATTAAAAAAAAAACTACTAATGCTACATGTTACTTATTCCTTCTCAAACTACTTCCTACATGGTGCTAGTCTATCAAAATATCTTAGCTGTCATTGATTGTGTTGCATAGTGGTTTTCTGTACTGTTGACAAATTGTGATATTGTAAATCGCTTTGGACAAAACAAAAGCGTCTGCTAAATGACGTAATGTAACAACTCAAATCAACTCTCAATAACTGTCAAACTAAATGAATGTCTGCAAAACTGTTGACATTTTTCGGATATGTGTGAGATTATGTGCAAAATAATTTGCCATTGAAAATGGGCAAAGTGTTTCTTTAAGGGTATGTGCGTGTGTTTTCCTGGATTCTCACTGTCAAGGGAAAGGCTCATCGATCGGGCCAACTCTCTTGGCACAGCGCTCGGTAACGGTCGCGGGTCTCGTGCCCGTCGCCAATCTGTCGAGATGGTCTTTCTGGAAGGCCAAGAGTGGCACACGGTGCACGTTGGCATGCTGAGCAGAAAGGCTGTCTCCGTATATATCTCATAATTGTACACTGCTGCACTATGAGGTCCTTGTTTAGCACCAATTAAATGCAGAGGTTTGTTTCTTAATCATGGTGACTCCGTGGTGGAACGGGCAAATGCCAAACAGCCCTGTTTGCTCTCCCCAATCCCTTGTTATGACTGCTGCCTGCCTCAGAGAGAGCAGTCTAGACGCAGGCTAAAGCAGGGTGGGACACACGGAGACGTTTACACGTCAGTTGTGTTTCTCTCTCTCTCTTGTTTTCAGCCCACCCACCACAGCAGTTACTAACTGCTCAATGCAACACTGTCTTCCTGTGGCAGCTTGCTGCTCTCTCAATATAAGTCAGAGGCTGAAAGCCGCATTCTGATAGAGAGACAGACAAACCCAGGCAACTGAGAGAGAGAGAGAGAGAGAGAAAAAGGGGAAACTAAAAACACAAGGATTTCTCCAGTTTTTAGAAATTCGAAATTATAATTTAGGTGGAGGGATTTTTTTTTTCTACTGCCCGGGGATTTCTTAGCTGGGGTTTCCCACAACACCTTTATGATTCCTGACAAAAACCCTCCAATAAACGCCAGCCAAAGAACGGTTTGCACGAGAAGCATGCTGAAGCCAGATCACATTCCTCTCTTCAGTCCCGGGTCTGTGTCAGAACTGTCAAAAGCACTTCTTCTGTCTATGAGTTGAGTATCGCTGGGCTGTCTAGTTTTCTGTTTCCAGGCTCCGGTCCAGCTGGTGCCGGGCCTTGCCTGAGCTCACGGTAATCTCGGGCCTTAGCACCGATGACGGACGGGCGGTCATTTGCTGTTGTCACGCATGGCCAGCCCTTCCCACACACACACACACACACACACACACACACACATTAGCCTACTACAACATCAGCACACAACCTGATCAAACAGGCTGCCTGGGATACCTAATATCAGTGTGGCGCCAGTGAAAGATGCAGGATTTGAGCGTCATCTCTGGTCATTGTGGCTGATCGTCACACCTACGCCCATGTTTGCAGATGACTGTGTGAGTGTGCATTAACAGTGTCAATAAGAAAATCACAAAGGAATTGCAACTCAATAAAGATGCACAGCAGATGTTCTGTCATTGCATATTGATTAGGAGTGGGAACCAGAAGTTTAATCATGATATAATATATCGAAAATGATATACTGTGGGCTATATACATTCTTTGGACAAGGATACGATATTTGCTGATATCACAAAAACTGCCATGATATGATTTTGATTCGATACAATTCAGGGGCTTGTGATGAATCTGAGGCAATATCATATGCCCATTTAACACAATCAGTTACATTTATATCAACTCACAAAAAGCCACTAAAATATGGTTGGATTTCATTTCTGAGCTCTTCCAGATATTTTAATCGAAAATTATATAAAAAAAAAAGAATAGACCTGTTGTGCACTATAAAAACAATAGATTGTTTTTCATTTAAAGTGCTTTTTTTCTATCAGTTAACTTAAAGAGCCCATGACCTTTCAATTATGAACATAAGCCATGCACATCCTACTGTATGCTTCATCACCTTGGATTTAAAGCTTAGCTTAAAGATGACGATACATATCAATATTTGCACTTTATATCGATACGATACGATATAGATCGATGTAATGATACTCTGCTCTAGATCGATATATCGTCCCACCCCTAATATTGATATACCAGTAGATTCTGCGTTAGAACACATGAGATCCTCCAGCGGGAATAAGAGTGAAACAAAGTGAGACACATCGATTAGTAGGAAGAATATGATAGAAAACCTGCTGACATTCGCAGATCAGTGGACGAGTTATTTATTGACAACATAGACATCATCTTCTCTCTATCTGAAAGCCTGTCTGAATATGAGGAGGACACATGCTTCAACATGTCTGATTCCTAACAAGAGAGAATGGAGAGCTGTTTTGGGGCCAGACACCGTTTGCCAGTGTGTGTTTGTGTGAGTGTGTGTGTGTGTGTGTGTGTGTGTGTGTGTGTGTGTGTGTGTGTGTGTGTGTGTGTGTGTGTGTGCGTGTGCGTGTGCGTGTGCGTGTGCGTGTGCGTGTGCGTGTGTGTGTGTGTGTGTGTGTGTGCTGTCAGGGGGTAAATAAACAGCAGATCCCTCCGGGCAGGGTTCATTCAGTGGACATGTTGCTCAAGCCGAACTTCCTGATTTTCTGGCTCAACTGTCACCTTGTGTCTTTTAATATTCAGTCTTATTGGACAATACTCCTCCCTCCCCTTCCGTTAATTTCCCCTCTTAAAAAGAAAAACAAACTAGAACTAGAACGACCGCAACGCGGACTTATGCCTCCGCCATTAGTTCATTCTGGAGTCAAAATCGCCATTTGAGGCAAATTGTAAGAGATTCCGTCAAGGCGCGCTCCTGTGATGTTGCGTTACAGAGCTTGGGAATTGGGTGTGTGAGAGGTCACAGTGACCTTGAACTTTGACCACCAAAATGTAATCAGTTCATCCTTGAGTCCAAGTCGGTGTTTGAGACAAGTTTGATTAAATTCCGTCAAGGCATTCCTGAGATGTCGCGTTAACAAGCTTGAAAATGGCGTTCGAGAGCTCACCTTGACCTTTGACTTTTGACCACCAAAATCGAATCAGTTCATCCTTGAGTCTAAGTAGATGTTTGAGGCAAATTTGATGAAATTCCATCAAGGTATTCATGAGATATCGCGTTAACAAGCTTGAAAATGGCGTTCGAGAGGTCACAGTGACCTTGACCTTTGACCTTTGACCACCAAAATCTAATCAGATCATCCTTGAGTCTAAGTCGATGTTTGAGGCAAATTTGATGAAATTCCGTCCAGGCGTTCCTCAGATATCGCGTTAACAAACATCGTACGGACGGACAACCCGGATCCATAATGCCTCCGGCCTGGCTATCGCCGGCGGAGGCATAAAAATCAGCGGCTGCATTGCTGGATTCAGTATTGCTGGATTCAGTATTGCTGGATTCAGTATTGCTGGATTCAGTATTGCTGGATTCAGTATTGCTGGCAGACTTGGAGTAAAGTTTGCAGTCTTGCGTCCTCTCCCCCCCCACACGAGGGAAAAAGCAATATAATCACATCACACAAACCTTTCCTGGAGCCATAGTTTATGTCTTGGTAATCATTTTGTTTTCCATATGAATCGTGCTAAGGAGGCCTTTAAATGGCGCCCTGTAGCCTGCGACGCGCGTGGATTCCCCAGAGCTAACGTGGGCTGACTCTGGCTTGTTGGGGCAGGTGACACTGAGGTTGCTTAGTGACGGGCGACTCCCCCCTTCGCCCCCTCCCCAAATCTGGGGGCTGAATGGTTTGTGCCAGCTCTTTGAAGTAAAGGAGGGGGTGTAAATAATTTATTTTCCTGCACACAGCTGACGCACGGCTCTGTCAAGCCGGCTCAAACAGGTAGAGGTGTCTCAACAATGTCTGGCGGTGAATATGGAAGGGTTAGGGGGTTTACACTGCTGAACCAAACTCTACTCTGAGGTTTCCCACTCGTATCAGTAGCACAATGCTCACCTTGATGAGTGCGAGTAAAGGTTACATTTGCAAAACAGCTGTGTTGGTAATCGGGGCTGGGCAGTAACCAAGTAAATTTACTCGAGTGCTGTACTTAAGTAGATTTTTGAGTAACTTGTTGCTTTTACTCTATTACTATCTATTACTCTTCACTACATGTGAAAGACAAATATTAATATTAATTATATAATATTAATATTATTTTTGATGAAAGTCCCTGTTAGGCTGTTACTTTGAAACATAGCTTTAAAGTCTCTTATTTTCTACAATCCGATAGGCCATAAACTATGCTCCTGCAGTTCTGTATGTGCTTTGTCCAAGTGGTTTTGTCGTACCTTGTTGCCCGTGCGCTACTCATATCGGGCAGCTCCTCCATGTTGGATGTAGAGCTAACGTTACACATGTACATCTAGCGAGTCAGTGCATTCAGTAGCAAGGGAGCTGGAAGGGGGGTGCTGAGGGTGCTGCGGCACCCCCTGGTGGCAAGAGATAGGATTTTCGAAATTGTTGGATTTGGCTGTCTTGTGTTTATACCACCAACAAAATGCATTAAAAAACAGTTTGTGCTTCCCAGCTCTAATCTTATTTCATACGTGTTCTAATCTTATTTCATACGCTCTCTCTTCAAAAGTGTTTGATTTTCATCATAATCTGGTTTTCCATAATAATAATAATAAGTTCAGTGTTTATGCCTGTGTTGCTGTCTGTTGTAGTGTAAAACGACTAAAGGGAGAGCAGGTGCTTACATGAAAGTGAGTGAGAAAAGGAGAAGATACTGAATAATGACATCACAACAGTATAATCCTAATGTCAATTTAAAATTAAATATTCTTCTAAATATGGATGAAAGTCCAAAAAACGTCACATTTTCTTCCCTTCCTAACAGCACCCGCTACCTACAAGTACTTCCAGCGGCACTGTTCAGTAGGTCATTTCAAAGTCATTAGATTCCGTAGAGGCAAGAAAAAAAGGAGAAAAAAGATTCTGTCATTATGGCAATAATACAACAATGCGTTGACAAAGCTTGACATTAAAACGAAAATGTACTTTGAATACATACGTATTTTTAAAAGCAAATACTCCAGTAAAAACGTGACTGAGCAACTTTCACTTTTTTTGCAGTAATATTTGACCAGGAGTATCTCTACTTTGACCAATGGAGTTCTGTAACTTTGTCACCCACTGTTGGTAACAGACGTGGGTAAACTGGTGTTTTTAACTGCAGATGGGTGTGGTTTACTGCACCGGCACAATTCAAATCTGAAGTAGTTTCAGTTTCAGCCTTTCAAATACATTCCCGAACATCTCAACTGTTTGTGACTCATTGAATTCTGCTGTGGCAAACCCCCGCCAAGCAGATCAAAACAACAATCAGTTGCAGTAGTGTTTTGACTCAGGCCCGTTTGGTAGTGATTGAACGGGGCGAGCAGGAATGATTTGGGCCGGGCCAACAGAGGTACAGGTTTGTAGGTTAGAATAGAGGGGAACAGTATTAGCACAGGCTATGCTCCAGCCTAGGCTTTAAGCATGTGTGGTCATCTGGTGACAGTGGCAGGCACATGCTATCATAGAGAGTAGGAGGAGGAGGCGATATTTTCTTTCCCATGATGGCGAAGGCATGACTCGCCCCTCTCTGCCTCTGATTGGCTGACTGTACTCGGCTGCTCCCACCTTCTTTCCAGGCAAGCCAGAAGTATCTCAAACGTGAGCAGCAGTTGCAAAACAATCATTAAATCAACAAGCATGAGATACTTCATTATGGAACGTTACAATAGCAAACCCTATATCTGAGTTATTTATGCCTACTTAGCCTATTGCACAGACGTGTAATTTTTTCTTGTCATTCCAAATGTAATCACATTGTTGCTCTGATTAAGTAGAAGTACAGTTATTTGTGTAAAAAAAAGACTGCTAGAAGTACTGATTCAACTTAATTACTCAAGTAAAAGGAAAAAAGTACAGGCTCTGAAATGTACTCAAGTATAAAAGCAAAAGGTTTTCTGTGCAAGGCGAATAGAAACTCACATCATATTAATATAATTCAAATACTATTCAACTTAAAAGGTCCCTTCAAAACATATTTTAAGATGCATAAAGACTATACTTTAATCTTCTAGTCTTAATCACTATGACCCACTAGCTCAGAGAGTTGGATTGCTCCCTAGCAGTTTGGCGCATGTGGGTTTGAGCCTCAGTGACTTTTGAGGTTGTGGGTTCGATCCTCAGTCAGTTTTGAATGTGGACAGCCAGAGGAAAGAGTCATTTAAAGCCCTGAGAAAACCTCATTCAATCAGTCTGACTTGGTGGCACAGAGAGTAGGCTTGCTGCCTGTCAATATTGAGACCTTAGCCACTTTTGCAGTCGTGGGTTCGAGCCTCAGTCAGTTTTGAATGGTGACAGGCAGAGGGAAGAGACAAGAGCGCCCGGAGAAGAGCTGTGAGTGTGAAGGGCAGCTGGTGGTGTGAAGGAATAATACACACAGTGACACCGGGGCCAGAGGTTGTGGGTTCTAATCCCGTTCAGCTGGCACTGCCTGGATCTAAGGGGGGGGATGTTCTCCCCCCCTGACCTCTGCAGAGACATGAGCTGAGGGTTATGAGACAGAAAACCACAGAGAGCTGAAATCTTACTGACATCAGAAGAAGTATGTTATATATTTGCTAGTTGTACCTGGCTGCTGCTAGGTGTAAAAATAACTTTTTGTAAAACTGAAAAGTGTTTGCAGTATGTCCACAGTGTCCATTTCTGTGGATCTGTAGGAGCTGTGTCGCTACGCTACGCTGGTGATGTTAAAGACAGGGCAGTGCTGTAATATGTCTCCTCCATCGGGAATCGAACCAACAGTCTACCTGTCAGACAGTGACTCAGCCGACTGAGCTATGAGCTGTTGGGAGTTAAGTTTCTGATTTCTACACACTGTATTCACACTGACAATAACACAGAGCATAAAGAGTGAGACAGGTGAGATTTGTACCAGTGAGTTGAGCTAGAGTCAGGGACTGACTAGTCTCCTTCATCAGCTTATTTCTATCAGTGTTCAAACTACTGGTGATGATAAAGAAGGATCACTGCAGCTTATAATGTGAGTGCTCTTTAAGAAATTGCCTGAGGCTGGGATTGAACCAACAACCTTTGCATATCACACAACATTCACATGTTTATCTGAGTGAGCTATAATCCACTTTCTCTCGAGCTCTTATCATATTTAGTCAACCTCATCCTGATTTTATTTGTATAAGTATTTTCATCTCATCTTAGTCAAAGAAAACTAGCTATTCATTAGAATTTCCAAACATATTGTAAAGATATATTAATTTGTTATTCTGGAATTATTTTAAGGTTTGAATGTGCAATACAGACACAGATGTTTAACGTCTTCTTCTCTTCTGATTGGATCTCTTCCCAATTCATCCCTCCCTAACATTTAGTCTAGTTTTCACCAGTGAAAATAGGTAGACTAACATTTTTCCTCATAGTTTTAGTCTACGAAATCAACACTGCTATGGATGCATGTCTCCACCTAGTGGTGCACTCCTCTTCCAAACTCACACACACTTTTCCACAACTACACCATGTATCTGAAACAATGTTTACTTACTGTCAATCTCATCAAAGTGTCTGAAGACCATCTCCACGTGATCCCACTCCATAAAGCTGCATTTCCCAATGAAGGGCTGGGCAAACACCACATACTGATACATATTTCAATTCAATGTGTCAGCCCTGTTACCAGAAAAGCATACATTAAAAAGTTACTTTTTTTGGAATTTTAAATGTAGATATATAAGATAATTTCGGCCTCTCATGAATGCACACCATGTGGTGTTAGCACCTTTACCAGATGGCTAGTACTGGCTGCCAACAACAATTTTCGTCAACCCTGTTACCATTCTACGGTAACAGGGTTGACGAAAGTATGCTTTTGTGTGTACATGAAAATAAACTTTTCTTGCCAATAGTATCATAATTTTTCATCACCTTCTATGCTAAAACCTCTCAATAAATCTGTCACCAAAATATTCTGATTAGTAATGTTGAATTAAAGGTTTATGAATGTCACATAACTAACTCCGTTACAACTCCATAAATAACCCTATTACATCCATAACTATAACTTAAACAGGCAGTATAACCAATATGCTAACTGTTGTCAGCCCTGTTACTTGTATAATATTCAAATATAATTAAAAAAATTAAGACACATGTAAAATAAACGAATTGTATGCGTTAAGTAAAAAGTACCAGTAATCCACTCAAAGAAATTTGGGTATTATTAGTTTGTTTACATAACTTTTTCTTAAACAGAAGATGCTGTGAAAGTGCCAAATGTAAATGGGCATACTCATCCATGGGAAAAAAGTAAACTCCTCAATATTCTCACTTTACAAACACACTTAGTGTAACAAGGGAGACTTTATCTTTCATAATATATCAGATTTGTTCTAAATATGGATTTAAAACCTTTTCCAACAGTAATTGTTATGTCGGTAACAGGGTTGAAAATAAGATAGCCTGAGATGGCACGGCACATTTTCCTGAGAGGTAAAGATCCACTTAATCCAAAAA
>NW_028150970.1:0-31269 GCF_964638095.1 Poromitra crassiceps | reverse complement strand
CTGACAGCGAGGATGTTGTGGAGAGGGTGAGTAGGACCACTGACAGCGAGGATGTTGTGGAGAGGGTGAGTAGGACCACTGACAGCGAGGATGTTGTGAAGAGGGTGAGTAGGACCACTGACAGCGAGGATGTTGTGGATAGGGTGAGTATAGGGTCACTGACAGCGAGGATGTTGTAAAGAGGGTGAGTATAGGGTCACTGACAGCGAGGATGTTGTGGAGAGGGTGAGTAGGGTCTCGCCATCTTGGGCTGCTCAGAGTCCTCTCTGAACTTGGCTACAGCTGCGCATCAGTCTCTAACACAAGGGACAACTGTTGCCGAAAAACTGATTCTGAAGGAATGGAAGTCATCCTCTTCACCTTCTTTCCATCTGTGGTGGACGCATATGACCTCTACTCTGTTATACGGATGGAGAGACTTAGGTTTCTTAGGACCAATTCAATGAAAAAGTCCTGAATCGTTTGGGAGTCGTGTGTGTATCCCTTTAAGACCGTGAACCGCGTCACATGGTTCGCGGTCTTAAAGGGATACACACACAAATGCTGCATCAGGTATCAATGGGTTAAGAGAAATAAACTAATTCCACCTCATGTATGGTTAATCAGGTCACAGAGGGCAGTGGAGACGCCCTGTGGCCAAACAAGGTATTGCTAATGGCGTCCACACACACTGGACTACTGGAGTTGAGCAAACATTTCCCCCACACTAAATAAAAATGTTGTGGAGAGGGTGAGTATAGGGTCACTGACAGCGAGGATGTTGTGGAGAGGGTGAGTATAGGGTCACTGACAGCGAGGATGTTGTGGAGAGGGTGAGTATAGGGTCACTGACAGCGAGGATGTTGTGGAGAGGGTGAGTATAGGGTCACTGACAGCGAGGATGTTGTGGAGAGGGTGAGTATAGGGTCACTGACAGCGAGGATGTTGTGGAGAGGGTGAGTATAGGGTCACTGACAGCAAGGATGTTGTGGAGAGGGTGAGTATAGGGTCACTGACAGCGAGGATGTTGTGGAGAGGGTGAGTATAGGGTCACTGACAGCAAGGATGTTGTGGAGAGGGTGAGTATAGGGTCACTGACAGCGAGGATGTTGTGGAGAGGGTGAGTATAGGGTCACTGACAGCGAGGATGTTGTGGAGAGGGTGAGTATAGGGTCACTGACAGCGAGGATGTTGTGGAGAGGGTGAGTATAGGGTCACTGACAGCGAGGATGTTGTAAAGAGGGTGAGTAGGACCACTGACAGCGAGGATGTTGTGGAGAGGGTGAGTATAGGGTCACTGACAGCGAGGATGTTGTGGAGAGGGTGAGTAGGACCACTGACAGCGAGGATGTTGTGGAGAGGGTGAGTAGGACCACTGACAGCGAGGATGTTGTGAAGAGGGTGAGTAGGACCACTGACAGCGAGGATGTTGTGGAGAGGGTGAGTAGAGGGTCACTGACAGCGAGGATGTTGTAAAGAGGGTGAGTATAGGGTCACTGACAGCGAGGATGTTGTGGAGAGGGTGAGTAGGGTCTCGCCATCTTGGGCTGCTCAGAGTCCTCTCTGAACTTGGCTACAGCTGCGCAACAGTCTCTAACACAAGGGACAACTGTTGCCGAAAAATGGATTCTGAAGGAATGGAAGTCATCCTCTTCACCTTCTTTCCAACTGTGGTGGACGCATATGACCTCTACTCTGTTATACGGATGGAGAGACTTAGGTTTCTTAGGACCAATTCAATGAAAAAGTCCTGAATCGTTTGGGAGTCGTGTGTGTATCCCTTTAAGACCGCGAACCGCGTCACATGGTTCACGGTCTTAAAGGGATACACACACAAATGCTGCATCAGGTATCAATGGGTTAAGAGAAATAAACTAATTCCACCTCATGGTTAATCAGGTCACAGAAGGCAGTGGAGACGCCCTGTGGCCAAACAAGGTATTGCTAATGGCGTCCACACACACTGGACTACTGGAGTTGAGCAAACATTTCCCCCACACTAAATAAAAATGTTGTGGAGAGGGTGAGTATAGGGTCACTGACAGCGAGGATGTTGTGGAGAGGGTGAGTATAGGGTCACTGACAGCGAGGATGTTGTGGAGAGGGTGAGTATAGGGTCACTGACAGCGAGGATGTTGTAAAGAGGGTGAGTATAGGGTCACTGACAGCGAGGATGTTGTGGAGAGGGTGAGTAGGGTCTCGCCATCTTGGGCTGCTCAGAGTCCTCTCTGAACTTGGCTACAGCTGCGCAACAGTCTCTAACACAAGGGACAACTGTTGCCGAAAAATGGATTCTGAAGGAATGGAAGTCATCCTCTTCACCTTCTTTCCAACTGTGGTGGACGCATATGACCTCTACTCTGTTATACGGATGGAGAGACTTAGGTTTCTTAGGACCAATTCAATGAAAAAGTCCTGAATCGTTTGGGAGTCGTGTGTGTATCCCTTTAAGACCGCAAACTGCGTCACATGGTTTGCGGTCTTAAAGGGATACACACACAAATGCTGCATCAGGTATCAATGGGTTAAGAGAAATAAACTAATTCCACCTCATGGTTAATCAGGTCACAGAAGGCAGTGGAGACGCCCTGTGGCCAAACAAGGTATTGCTAATGGCGTCCACACACACTGGACTACTGGAGTTGAGCAAACATTTCCCCCACACTAAATAAAAATGTTGTGGAGAGGGTGAGTATAGGGTCACTGACAGCGAGGATGTTGTGGAGAGGGTGAGTATAGGGTCACTGACAGCGAGGATGTTGTGGAGAGGGTGAGTATAGGGTCACTGACAGCGAGGATGTTGTGGAGAGGGTGAGTATAGGGTCACTGACAGCGAGGATGTTGTGGAGAGGGTGAGTATAGGGTCACTGACAGCGAGGATGTTGTGGAGAGGGTGAGTATAGGGTCACTGACAGCGAGGATGTTGTGGAGAGGGTGAGTATAGGGTCACTGACAGCGAGGATGTTGTGGAGAGGGTGAGTATAGGGTCACTGACAGCGAGGATGTTGTAAAGAGGGTGAGTAGGACCACTGACAGCGAGGATGTTGCGGAGAGGGTGAGTATAGGGTCACTGACAGCGAGGATGTTGTGGAGAGGGTGAGTAGGACCACTGACAGCGAGGATGTTGTGGAGAGGGTGAGTAGGACCACTGACAGCGAGGATGTTGTGAAGAGGGTGAGTAGGACCACTGACAGCGAGGATGTTGTGGAGAGGGTGAGTATAGGGTCACTGACAGCGAGGATGTTGTAAAGAGGGTGAGTATAGGGTCACTGACAGCGAGGATGTTGTGGAGAGGGTGAGTAGGGTCTCGCCATCTTGGGCTGCTCAGAGTCCTCTCTGAACTTGGCTACAGCTGCGCAACAGTCTCTAACACAAGGGACAACTGTTGCCGAAAAACGGATTCTGAAGGAATGGAAGTCATCCTCTTCACCTTCTTTCCAACTGTGGTGGACGCATATGACCTCTACTCTGTTATACGGATGGAGAGACTTAGGTTTCTTAGGACCAATTCAATGAAAAAGTCCTGAATCGTTTGGGAGTCGTGTGTGTATCCCTTTAAGACCGCGAACCGCATCACATGGTTCGCGGTCTTAAAGGGATACACACACAAATGCTGCATCAGGTATCAATGGGTTAAGATAAATAAACTAATTCCACCTCATGTATGGTTAATCAGGTCACAGAGGGCAGTGGAGACGCCCTGTGGCCAAACAAGGTATTGCTAATGGCGTCCACACACACTGGACTACTGGAGTTGAGCAAACATTTCCCCCACACTAAATAAAAATTTTGTGGAGAGGGTGAGTATAGGGTCACTGACAGCGAGGATGTTGTGGAGAGGGTGAGTATAGGGTCACTGACAGCGAGGATGTTGTGTAGAGGGTGAGTATAGGGTCACTGACAGCGAGGATGTTGTGGAGAGGGTGAGTATAGGGTCACTGACAGCGAGGATGTTGTGGAGAGGGTGAGTATAGGGTCACTGACAGCGAGGATGTTGTGGAGAGGGTGAGTATAGGGTCACTGACAGCGAGCATGTTGTGGAGAGGGTGAGTATAGGGTCACTGACAGCAAGGATGTTGTGGAGAGGGTGAGTATAGGGTCACTGACAGCGAGGATGTTGTGGAGAGGGTGAGTATAGGGTCACTGACAGCGAGGATGTTGTGGAGAGGGTGAGTATAGGGTAACTGACAGCGAGGATGTTGTGGAGAGGGTGAGTATAGGGTCACTGACAGCGAGGATGTTGTAAAGAGGGTGAGTAGGACCACTGACAGCGAGGATGTTGTGGAGAGGGTGAGTATAGGGTCAATGACAGTGAGGATGTTGTGGAGAGGGTGAGTAGGACCACTGACAGCGAGGATGTTGTGAAGCGGGTGAGTAGGACCACTGACAGCGAGGATGTTGTGGAGAGGGTGAGTATAGGGTCACTGACAGCGAGGATGTTGTGGAGAGGGTGAGTAGGACCACTGACAGCGAGGATGTTGTGAAGAGGGTGAGTAGGACCACTGACAGCGAGGATGTTGTGGAGAGGGTGAGTATAGGGTCACTCACAGCGAGGATGTTGTGGAGAGGGGGAGTAGGACCACTGACAGCGAGGATGTTGTGAAGAGGGTGAGTAGGACCACTGACAGCGAGGATGTTGTGGAGAGGGTGAGTATAGGGTCACTGACAGCGAGGATGTTGTAAAGAGGGTGAGTATAGGGTCACTGACAGCGAGGATGTTGTGGAGAGGGTGAGTAGGGTCTCGCCATCTTGGGCTGCTCAGAGTCCTCTCTGAACTTGGCTACAGCTGCACAACAGTCTCTAACACAAGGGACAACTGTTGCCGAAAAACGGATTCTGAAGGAATGGAAGTCATCCTCTTCACCTTCTTTCCAACTGTGGTGGACGCATATGACCTCTACTCTGTTATACGGATGGAGAGACTTAGGTTTCTTGGGACCAATTCAATGAAAAAGTCCTGAATCGTTTCGGAGTCGTGTGTGTATCCCTTTAAGACCGCGAACCGTGTCACATGGTTTGCGGTCTTAAAGGGATACACACACAAATGCTGCATCAGGTATCAATGGGTTAAGAGAAATAAACTAATTCCACCTCATGTATGGTTAATCAGGTCACAGAGGGCAGTGGAGACGCCCTGTGGCCAAACAAGGTATTGCTAATGGCGTCCACACACACTGGACTACTGGAGTTGAGCAAACATTTCCCCCACACTAAATAAAAATGTTGTGGAGAGGGTGAGTATAGGGTCACTGACAGCGAGGATGTTGTGGAGAGGGTGAGTATAGGGTCACTGACAGCGAGGATGTTGTGGAGAGGGTGAGTATAGGGTCACTGACAGCGAGGATGTTGTGGAGAGGGTGAGTATAGGGTCACTGACAGCGAGGATGTTGTGGAGAGGGTGAGTATAGGGTCACTGACAGCGAGGATGTTGTGGAGAGGGTGAGTATAGGGTCACTGACAGCGAGGATGTTGTGGAGAGGGTGAGTATAGGGTCACTGACAGCGAGGATGTTGTGGAGAGGGTGAGTATAGGGTCACTGACAGCGAGGATGTTGTAAAGAGGGTGAGTAGGACCACTGACAGCGAGGATGTTGCGGAGAGGGTGAGTATAGGGTCACTGACAGCGAGGATGTTGTGGAGAGGGTGAGTAGGACCACTGACAGCGAGGATGTTGTGGAGAGGGTGAGTAGGACCACTGACAGCGAGGATGTTGTGAAGAGGGTGAGTAGGACCACTGACAGCGAGGGTGTTGTGGAGAGGGTGAGTATAGGGTCACTGACAGCGAGGATGTTGTAAAGAGGGTGAGTATAGGGTCACTGACAGCGAGGATGTTGTGGAGAGGGTGAGTAGGGTCTCGCCATCTTGGGCTGCTCAGAGTCCTCTCTGAACTTGGCTACAGCTGCGCAACAGTCTCTAACACAAGGGACAACTGTTGCCGAAAAACGGATTCTGAAGGAATGGAAGTCATCCTCTTCACCTTCTTTCCAACTGTGGTGGACGCATATGACCTCTACTCTGTTATACGGATGGAGAGACTTAGGTTTCTTAGGACCAATTCAATGAAAAAGTCCTGAATCGTTTGGGAGTCGTGTGTGTATCCCTTTAAGACCGCGAACCGCGTCACATGGTTCGCGGTCTTAAAGGGATACACACACAAATGCTGCATCAGGTATCAATGGGTTAAGATAAATAAACTAATTCCACCTCATGTATGGTTAATCAGGTCACAGAGGGCAGTGGAGACGCCCTGTGGCCAAACAAGGTATTGCTAATGGCGTCCACACACACTGGACTACTGGAGTTGAGCAAACATTTCCCCTACACTAAATAAAAATGTTGTGGAGAGGGTGAGTATAGGGTCACTGACAGCGAGGATGTTGTGGAGAGGGTGAGTATAGGGTCACTGACAGCGAGGATGTTGTGGAGAGGGTGAGTATAGGGTCACTGACAGCGAGGATGTTGTGGAGAGGGTGAGTATAGGGTCACTGACAGCGAGGATGTTGTGGAGAGGGTGAGTATAGGGTCACTGACAGCGAGGATGTTGTGGAGAGGGTGAGTATAGGGTCACTGACAGCAAGGATGTTGTGGAGAGGGTGAGTATAGGGTCACTGACAGCGAGGATGTTGTGGAGAGGGTGAGTATAGGGTCACTGACAGCGAGGATGTTGTGGAGAGGGTGAGTATAGGGTCACTGACAGCAAGGATGTTGTGGAGAGGGTGAGTATAGGGTCACTGACAGCGAGGATGTTGTGGAGAGGGTGAGTATAGGGTCACTGACAGCGATGATGTTGTGGAGAGGGTGAGTATAGGGTAACTGACAGCGAGGATGTTGTGGAGAGGGTGAGTATAGGGTCACTGACAGCGAGGATGTTGTAAAGAGGGTGAGTAGGACCACTGACAGCGAGGATGTTGTGGAGAGGGTGAGTATAGGGTCACTGACAGTGAGGATGTTGTGGAGAGGGTGAGTAGGACCACTGACAGCGAGGATGTTGTGAAGAGGGTGAGTAGGACCACTGACAGCAAGGATGTTGTGGAGAGGGTGAGTATAGGGTCACTGACAGCGAGGATGTTGTGGAGAGGGTGAGTAGGACCACTGACAGCGAGGATGTTGTGAAGAGGGTGAGTAGGACCACTGACAGCGAGGATGTTGTGGAGAGGGTGAGTATAGGGTCACTCACAGCGAGGATGTTGTGGAGAGGGTGAGTAGGACCACTGACAGCGAGGATGTTGTGAAGAGGGTGAGTAGGACCACTGACAGCGAGGATGTTGTGGAGAGGGTGAGTATAGGGTCACTGACAGCGAGGATGTTGTAAAGAGGGTGAGTATAGGGTCACTGACAGCGAGGATGTTGTGGAGAGGGTGAGTAGGGTCTCGCCATCTTGGGCTGCTCAGAGTCCTCTCTGAACTTGGCTACAGCTGCACAACAGTCTCTAACACAAGGGACAACTGTTGCCGAAAAACGGATTCTGAAGGAATGGAAGTCATCCTCTTCACCTTCTTTCCAACTGTGGTGGACGCATATGACCTCTACTCTGTTATACGGATGGAGAGACTTAGGTTTCTTAGGACCAATTCAATGAAAAAGTCCTGAATCGTTTGGGAGTCGTGTGTGTATCCCTTTAAGACCGCGAACCACGTCACATGGTTCGCGGTCTTAAAGGGATACACACACAAATGCTGCATCAGGTATCAATGGGTTAAGAGAAATAAACTAATTCCACCTCATGTATGGTTAATCAGGTCACAGAGGGCAGTGGAGACGCCCTGTGGCCAAACAAGGTATTGCTAATGGCGTCCACACACACTGGACTACTGGAGTTGAGCAAACATTTCCCCCACACTAAATAAAAATGTTGTGGAGAGGGTGAGTATAGGGTCACTGACAGCGAGGATGTTGTGGAGAGGGTGAGTATAGGGTCACTGACAGCGAGGATGTTGTGGAGAGGGTGAGTATAGGGTCACTGACAGCGAGGATGTTGTGGAGAGGGTGAGTATAGGGTCACTGACAGCGAGGATGTTGTGGAGAGGGTGAGTATAGGGTCACTGACAGCGAGGATGTTGTGGAGAGGGTGAGTATAGGGTCACTGACAGCAAGGATGTTGTGGAGAGGGTGAGTATAGGGTCACTGACAGCAAGGATGTTGTGGAGAGGGTGAGTATAGGGTCACTGACAGCGAGGATGTTGTGGAGAGGGTGAGTATAGGGTAACTGACAGCAAGGATGTTGTGGAGAGGGTGAGTATATAGGGTCACTGACAGCGAGGATGTTGTGGAGAGGGTGAGTATAGGGTCACTGACAGCGAGGATGTTGTGGAGAGGGTGAGTATAGGGTCACTGACAGCGAGGATGTTGTGGAGAGGGTGAGTATAGGGTCACTGACAGCGAGGATGTTGTAAAGAGGGTGAGTAGGACCACTGACAGCGAGGATGTTGTGGAGAGGGTGAGTATAGGGTCACTGACAGCGAGGATGTTGTGGAGAGGGTGAGTAGGACCACTGACAGCGAGGATGTTGTGGAGAGGGTGAGTAGGACCACTGACAGCGAGGATGTTGTGAAGAGGGTGTGTAGGACCACTGACAGCGAGGATGTTGTGGAGAGGGTGAGTATAGGGTCACTGACAGCGAACATGTTGTAAAGAGGGGAGTATAGGGTCACTGACAGCGAGGATGTTGTGGAGAGGGTGAGTAGGACCACTGACAGCGAGGATGTTGTGAAGAGGGTGAGTAGGGCCACTGACAGCGAGGATGTTGTGAAGAGGGTGAGTATAGGGTCACTGACAGCGAGGATGTTGTAAAGAGGGTGAGTATAGGGTCACTGACAGCAAGGATGTTGTGGAGAGGGTGAGTATATAGGGTCACTGACAGCGAGGATGTTGTGGAGAGGGTGAGTATAGGGTCACTGACAGCAAGGATGTTGTGGAGAGGGTGAGTATAGGGTCACTGACAGCGAGGATGTTGTGGAGAGGGTGAGTATAGGGTCACTGACAGCGAGGATGTTGTAAAGAGGGTGAGTAGGACCACTGACAGCGATGATGTTGTGGAGAGGGTGAGTATAGGGTCACTGACAGCGAGGATGTTGTGGAGAGGGTGAGTAGGACCACTGACAGCGAGGATGTTGTGGAGAGGGTGAGTAGGAGCACTGACAGCGAGGATGTTGTGAAGAGGGTGAGTAGGACCACTGACAGCGAGGATGTTGTGGAGAGGGTGAGTAGGACCACTGACAGCGAGGATGTTGTGAAGAGGGTGTGTAGGACCACTGACAGCGAGGATGTTGTGGAGAGGGTGAGTATAGGGTCACTGACAGCGCACATGTTGTAAAGAGGGTGAGCATAGGGTCACTGACAGCGAGGATGTTGTGGAGAGGGTGAGTAGGACCACTGACAGCGAGGATGTTGTGAAGAGGGTGAGTAGGACCACTGACAGCGAGGATGTTGTGGAGAGGGTGAGTATAGGGTCACTGACAGCGAGGATGTTGTAAAGAGGGTGAGTATAGGGTCACTGACAGCGAGGATGTTGTGGAGAGGGTGAGTAGGGTCTCGCCATCTTGGGCTGCTCAGAGTCCTCTCTGAACTTGGCTACAGCTGCGCAACAGTCTCTAACACAAGGGACAACTGTTGCCGAAAAACGGATTCTGAAGGAATGGAAGTCATCCTCTTCACCTTCTTTCCAACTGTGGTGGACGCATATGACCTCTACTCTGTTATACGGATGGAGAGACTTAGGTTTCTTAGGACCAATTCAATGAAAAAGTCCTGAATCGTTTGGGAGTCGTGTGTGTATCCCTTTAAGACCGCGAACCGCGTCACATGGTTCGCGGTCTTAAAGGGATACACACACAAATGCTGCATCAGGTATCAATGGGTTAAGAGAAATAAACTAATTCCACCTCATGTATGGTTAATCAGGTCACAGAGGGCAGTGGAGACGCCCTGTGGCCAAACAAGGTATTGCTAATGGCGTCCACACACACTGGACTACTGGAGTTGAGCAAACATTTCCCCCACACTAAATAAAAATGTTGTGGAGAGGGTGAGTATAGGGTCACTGACAGCGAGGATGTTGTGGAGAGGGTGAGTATAGGGTCACTGACAGCGAGGATGTTGTGGAGAGGGTGAGTATAGGGTCACTGACAGCGAGGATGTTGTGGAGAGGGTGAGTATAGGGTCACTGACAGCGAGGATGTTGTGGAGAGGGTGAGTATAGGGTCACTGACAGTGAGGATGTTGTGGAGAGGGTGAGTATAGGGTCACTGACAGCGAGGATGTTGTGGAGAGGGTGAGTATAGGGTCACTGACAGCGAGGATGTTGTGGAGAGGGTGGGTATAGGGTCACTGACAGCGAGGATGTTGTGGAGAGGGTGAGTATAGGGTCACTGACAGCGAGGATGTTGTAAAGAGGGTGAGTAGGACCACTGACAGCGAGGATGTTGTGGAGAGGGTGAGTATAGGGTCACTGACAGCGAGGATGTTGTGGAGAGGGTGAGTAGGACCACTGACAGCGAGGATGTTGTGGAGAGGGTGAGTAGGACCACTGACAGCGAGGATGTTGTGAAGAGGGTGAGTAGGACCACTGACAGCGAGGATGTTGTGGAGAGGGTGAGTATAGGGTCACTGACAGCGAGGATGTTGTAAAGAGGGTGAGTATAGGGTCACTGACAGCGAGGATGTTGTGGAGAGGGTGAGTAGGGTCTCGCCATCTTGGGCTGCTCAGAGTCCTCTCTGAACTTGGCTACAGCTGCGCAACAGTCTCTAACACAAGGGACAACTGTTGCCGAAAAACGGATTCTGAAGGAATGGAAGTCATCCTCTTCACCTTCTTTCCAACTGTGGTGGACGCATATGACCTCTACTCTGTTATACGGATGGATAGACTTAGGTTTCTTAGGACCAATTCAATGAAAAAGTCCTGAATCGTTTGGGAGTCGTGTGTGTATCCCTTTAAGACCGCGAACCGCGTCACATGGTTCGCGGTCTTAAAGGGATACACACACAAATGCTGCATCAGGTATCAATGGGTTAAGAGAAATAAACTAATTCCACCTCATGTATGGTTAATCAGGTCACAGAGGGCAGTGGAGACGCCCTGTGGCCAAACAAGGTATTGCTAATGGCGTCCACACACACTGGACTACTGGAGTTGAGCAAACATTTCCCCCACACTAAATAAAAATGTTGTGGAGAGGGTGAGTATAGGGTCACTGACAGCGAGGATGTTGTGGAGAGGGTGAAAATAGGGTCACTGACAGCGAGGATGTTGTAAAGAGGGTGAGTAGGACCACTGACAGCGAGGATGTTGTGGAGAGGGTGAGTATAGGGTCACTGACAGCGAGGATGTTGTAAAGAGGGTGAGTAGGACCACTGACAGCGAGGATGTTGTGGAGAGGGTGAGTATAGGGTCACTGACAGCGAGGATGTTGTGGAGAGGGTGAGTAGGACCACTGACAGCGAGGATGTTGTGGAGAGGGTGAGTAGGACCACTGACAGCGAGGATGTTGTGAAGAGGGTGAGTAGGACCACTGACAGCGAGGATGTTGTGGAGAGGGTGAGTATAGGGTCACTGACAGCGAGGATGTTGTAAAGAGGGTGAGTATAGGGTCACTGACAGCGAGGATGTTGTGGAGAGGGTGAGTATATAGGGTCACTGACAGCGAGGATGTTGTGGAGAGGGTGAGTATAGGGTCACTGACAGCAAGGATGTTGTGGAGAGGGTGAGTATAGGGTCACTGACAGCGAGGATGTTGTGGAGAGGGTGAGTATAGGGTCACTGACAGCGAGGATGTTGTAAAGAGGGTGAGTAGGACCACTGACAGCGAGGATGTTGTGGAGAGGGTAAGTATAGGGTCACTGACAGCGAGGATGTTGTGGAGAGGGTGAGTAGGACCACTGACAGCGAGGATGTTGTGGAGAGGGTGAGTAGGAGCACTGACAGCGAGGATGTTGTGAAGAGGGTGAGTAGGACCACTGACAGCGAGGATGTTGTGGAGAGGGTGAGTAGGACCACTGACAGCGAGGATGTTGTGAAGAGGGTGTGTAGGACCACTGACAGCGAGGATGTTGTGGAGAGGGTGAGTATAGGGTCACTGACAGCGAACATGTTGTAAAGAGGGTGAGTATAGGGTCACTGACAGCGAGGATGTTGTGGAGAGGGTGAGTAGGACCACTGACAGCGAGGATGTTGTGAAGAGGGTGAGTAGGACCACTGACAGCGAGGATGTTGTGGAGAGGGTGAGTATAGGGTCACTGACAGCGAGGATGTTGTAAAGAGGGTGAATATAGGGTCACTGACAGCGAGGATGTTGTGGAGAGGGTGAGTAGGGTCTCGCCATCTTGGGCTGCTCAGAGTCCTCTCTGAACTTGGCTACAGCTGCGCAACAGTCTCTAACACAAGGGACAACTGTTGCCGAAAAACGGATTCTGAAGGAATGGAAGTCATCCTCTTCACCTTCTTTCCAACTGTGGTGGACGCATATGACCTCTACTCTGTTATACGGATGGAGAGACTTAGGTTTCTTAGGACCAATTAAATGAAAAAGTCCTGAATCGTTTGGGAGTCGTGTGTGTATCCCTTTAAGACCGCGAACCGCGTCACATGGTTCGCGGTCTTAAAGGGATACACACACAAATGCTGCATCAGGTATCAATGGGTTAAGAGAAATAAACTAATTCCACCTCATGTATGGTTAATCAGGTCACAGAGGGCAGTGGAGACGCCCTGTGGCCAAACAAGGTATTGCTAATGGCGTCCACACACACTGGACTACTGGAGTTGAGCAAACATTTCCCCCACACTAAATAAAAATGTTGTGGAGAGGGTGAGTATAGGGTCACTGACAGCGAGGATGTTGTGGAGAGGGTGAGTATAGGGTCACTGACAGCGAGGATGTTGTGGAGAGGGTGAGTATAGGGTCACTGACAGCGAGGATGTTGTGGAGAGGGTGAGTATAGGGTCACTGACAGCGAGGATGTTGTGGAGAGGGTGAGTATAGGGTCACTGACAGTGAGGATGTTGTGGAGAGGGTGAGTATAGGGTCACTGACAGCGAGGATGTTGTGGAGAGGGTGAGTATAGGGTCACTGACAGCGAGGATGTTGTGGAGAGGGTGGGTATAGGGTCACTGACAGCGAGGATGTTGTGGAGAGGGTGAGTATAGGGTCACTGACAGCGAGGATGTTGTAAAGAGGGTGAGTAGGACCACTGACAGCGAGGATGTTGTGGAGAGGGTGAGTATAGGGTCACTGACAGCGAGGATGTTGTGGAGAGGGTGAGTAGGACCACTGACAGCGAGGATGTTGTGGAGAGGGTGAGTAGGACCACTGACAGCGAGGATGTTGTGAAGAGGGTGAGTAGGACCACTGACAGCGAGGATGTTGTGGAGAGGGTGAGTATAGGGTCACTGACAGCGAGGATGTTGTAAAGAGGGTGAGTATAGGGTCACTGACAGCGAGGATGTTGTGGAGAGGGTGAGTAGGGTCTCGCCATCTTGGGCTGCTCAGAGTCCTCTGAACTTGGCTACAGCTGCGCAACAGTCTCTAACACAAGGGACAACTGTTGCCGAAAAACGGATTCTGAAGGAATGGAAGTCATCCTCTTCACCTTCTTTCCAACTGTGGTGGACGCATATGACCTCTACTCTGTTATACGGATGGATAGACTTAGGTTTCTTAGGACCAATTCAATGAAAAAGTCCTGAATCGTTTGGGAGTCGTGTGTGTATCCCTTTAAGACCGCGAACCGCGTCACAGGTTTGCGGTCTTAAAGGGATACACACACAAATGCTGCATCAGGTATCAATGGGTTAAGAGAAATAAACTAATTCCACCTCATGTATGGTTAATCAGGTCACAGAGGGCAGTGGAGACGCCCTGTGGCCAAACAAGGTATTGCTAATGGCGTCCACACACACTGGACTACTGGAGTTGAGCAAACATTTCCCCCACACTAAATAAAAATGTTGTGGAGAGGGTGAGTATAGGGTCACTGACAGCGAGGATGTTGTGGAGAGGGTGAAAATAGGGTCACTGACAGCGAGGATGTTGTGGAGAGGGTGAGTAGGACCACTGACAGCGAGGATGTTGTGGAGAGGGTGAGTAGGACCACTGACAGCGAGGATGTTGTGAAGAGGGTGTGTAGGACCACTGACAGCGAGGATGTTGTGGAGAGGGTGAGTATAGGGTCACTGACAGCGAACATGTTGTAAAGAGGGTGAGTATAGGGTCACTGACAGCGAGGATGTTGTGGAGAGGGTGAGTAGGACCACTGACAGCGAGGATGTTGTGAAGAGGGTGAGTAGGACCACTGACAGCGAGGATGTTGTGGAGAGGGTGAGTATAGGGTCACTGACAGCGAGGATGTTGTAAAGAGGGTGAGTATAGGGTCACTGACAGCGAGGATGTTGTGGAGAGGGTGAGTAGGGTCTCGCCATCTTGGGCTGCTCAGAGTCCTCTCTGAACTTGGCTACAGCTGCGCAACAGTCTCTAACACAAGGGACAACTGTTGCCGAAAAACGGATTCTGAAGGAATGGAAGTCATCCTCTTCACCTTCTTTCCAACTGTGGTGGACGCATATGACCTCTACTCTGTTATACGGATGGAGAGACTTAGGTTTCTTAGGACCAATTAAATGAAAAAGTCCTGAATCGTTTGGGAGTCGTGTGTGTATCCCTTTAAGACCGCGAACCGCGTCACATGGTTCGCGGTCTTAAAGGGATACACACACAAATGCTGCATCAGGTATCAATGGGTTAAGAGAAATAAACTAATTCCACCTCATGTATGGTTAATCAGGTCACAGAGGGCAGTGGAGACGCCCTGTGGCCAAACAAGGTATTGCTAATGGCGTCCACACACACTGGACTACTGGAGTTGAGCAAACATTTCCCCCACACTAAATAAAAATGTTGTGGAGAGGGTGAGTATAGGGTCACTGACAGCGAGGATGTTGTGGAGAGGGTGAGTATAGGGTCACTGACAGCGAGGATGTTGTGGAGAGGGTGAGTATAGGGTCACTGACAGCAAGGATGTTGTGGAGAGGGTGAGTATAGGGTCACTGACAGCGAGGATGTTGTGGAGAGGGTGAGTATAGGGTCACTGACAGTGAGGATGTTGTGGAGAGGGTGAGTATAGGGTCACTGACAGCGAGGATGTTGTGGAGAGGGTGAGTATAGGGTCACTGACAGCGAGGATGTTGTGGAGAGGGTGGGTATAGGGTCACTGACAGCGAGGATGTTGTGGAGAGGGTGAGTATAGGGTCACTGACAGCGAGGATGTTGTAAAGAGGGTGAGTAGGACCACTGACAGCGAGGATGTTGTGGAGAGGGTGAGTATAGGGTCACTGACAGCGAGGATGTTGTGGAGAGGGTGAGTAGGACCACTGACAGCGAGGATGTTGTGGAGAGGGTGAGTAGGACCACTGACAGCGAGGATGTTGTGAAGAGGGTGAGTAGGACCACTGACAGCGAGGATGTTGTGGAGAGGGTGAGTATAGGGTCACTGACAGCGAGGATGTTGTAAAGAGGGTGAGTATAGGGTCACTGACAGCGAGGATGTTGTGGAGAGGGTGAGTAGGGTCTCGCCATCTTGGGCTGCTCAGAGTCCTCTCTGAACTTGGCTACAGCTGCGCAACAGTCTCTAACACAAGGGACAACTGTTGCCGAAAAACGGATTCTGAAGGAATGGAAGTCATCCTCTTCACCTTCTTTCCAACTGTGGTGGACGCATATGACCTCTACTCTGTTATACGGATGGATAGACTTAGGTTTCTTAGGACCAATTCAATGAAAAAGTCCTGAATCGTTTGGGAGTCGTGTGTGTATCCCTTTAAGACCGCGAACCGCGTCACAGGTTTGCGGTCTTAAAGGGATACACACACAAATGCTGCATCAGGTATCAATGGGTTAAGAGAAATAAACTAATTCCACCTCATGTATGGTTAATCAGGTCACAGAGGGCAGTGGAGACACCCTGTGGCCAAACAAGGTATTGCTAATGGCGTCCACACACACTGGACTACTGGAGTTGAGCAAACATTTCCCCCACACTAAATAAAAATGTTGTGGAGAGGGTGAGTATAGGGTCACTGACAGCGAGGATGTTGTGGAGAGGGTGAAAATAGGGTCACTGACAGCGAGGATGTTGTGGAGAGGGTGAGTAGGACCACTGACAGCGAGGATGTTGTGGAGAGGGTGAGTAGGACCACTGACAGCGAGGATGTTGTGAAGAGGGTGTGTAGGACCACTGACAGCGAGGATGTTGTGGAGAGGGTGAGTATAGGGTCACTGACAGCGAACATGTTGTAAAGAGGGTGAGTATAGGGTCACTGACAGCGAGGATGTTGTGGAGAGGGTGAGTAGGACCACTGACAGCGAGGATGTTGTGAAGAGGGTGAGTAGGACCACTGACAGCGAGGATGTTGTGGAGAGGGTGAGTATAGGGTCACTGACAGCGAGGATGTTGTAAAGAGGGTGAGTATAGGGTCACTGACAGCGAGGATGTTGTGGAGAGGGTGAGTAGGGTCTCGCCATCTTGGGCTGCTCAGAGTCCTCTCTGAACTTGGCTACAGCTGCGCAACAGTCTCTAACACAAGGGACAACTGTTGCCGAAAAACGGATTCTGAAGGAATGGAAGTCATCCTCTTCACCTTCTTTCCAACTGTGGTGGACGCATATGACCTCTACTCTGTTATACGGATGGATAGACTTAGGTTTCTTAGGACCAATTCAATGAAAAAGTCCTGAATCGTTTGGGAGTCGTGTGTGTATCCCTTTAAGACCGCGAACCGCGTCACAGGTTTGCGGTCTTAAAGGGATACACACACAAATGCTGCATCAGGTATCAATGGGTTAAGAGAAATAAACTAATTCCACCTCATGTATGGTTAATCAGGTCACAGAGGGCAGTGGAGACGCCCTGTGGCCAAACAAGGTATTGCTAATGGCGTCCACACACACTGGACTACTGGAGTTGAGCAAACATTTCCCCCACACTAAATAAAAATGTTGTGGAGAGGGTGAGTATAGGGTCACTGACAGCGAGGATGTTGTGGAGAGGGTGAAAATAGGGTCACTGACAGCGAGGATGTTGTGGAGAGGGTGAGTAGGACCACTGACAGCGAGGATGTTGTGGAGAGGGTGAGTAGGACCACTGACAGCGAGGATGTTGTGAAGAGGGTGTGTAGGACCACTGACAGCGAGGATGTTGTGGAGAGGGTGAGTATAGGGTCACTGACAGCGAACATGTTGTAAAGAGGGTGAGTATAGGGTCACTGACAGCGAGGATGTTGTGGAGAGGGTGAGTAGGACCACTGACAGCGAGGATGTTGTGAAGAGGGTGAGTAGGACCACTGACAGCGAGGATGTTGTGGAGAGGGTGAGTATAGGGTCACTGACAGCGAGGATGTTGTAAAGAGGGTGAGTATAGGGTCACTGACAGCGAGGATGTTGTGGAGAGGGTGAGTAGGGTCTCGCCATCTTGGGCTGCTCAGAGTCCTCTCTGAACTTGGCTACAGCTGCGCAACAGTCTCTAACACAAGGGACAACTGTTGCCGAAAAACGGATTCTGAAGGAATGGAAGTCATCCTCTTCACCTTCTTTCCAACTGTGGTGGACGCATATGACCTCTACTCTGTTATACGGATGGAGAGACTTAGGTTTCTTAGGACCAATTAAATGAAAAAGTCCTGAATCGTTTGGGAGTCGTGTGTGTATCCCTTTAAGACCGCGAACCGCGTCACATGGTTCGCGGTCTTAAAGGGATACACACACAAATGCTGCATCAGGTATCAATGGGTTAAGAGAAATAAACTAATTCCACCTCATGTATGGTTAATCAGGTCACAGAGGGCAGTGGAGACGCCCTGTGGCCAAACAAGGTATTGCTAATGGCGTCCACACACACTGGACTACTGGAGTTGAGCAAACATTTCCCCCACACTAAATAAAAATGTTGTGGAGAGGGTGAGTATAGGGTCACTGACAGCGAGGATGTTGTGGAGAGGGTGAGTATAGGGTCACTGACAGCGAGGATGTTGTGGAGAGGGTGAGTATAGGGTCACTGACAGCAAGGATGTTGTGGAGAGGGTGAGTATAGGGTCACTGACAGCGAGGATGTTGTGGAGAGGGTGAGTATAGGGTCACTGACAGTGAGGATGTTGTGGAGAGGGTGAGTATAGGGTCACTGACAGCGAGGATGTTGTGGAGAGGGTGAGTATAGGGTCACTGACAGCGAGGATGTTGTGGAGAGGGTGGGTATAGGGTCACTGACAGCGAGGATGTTGTGGAGAGGGTGAGTATAGGGTCACTGACAGCGAGGATGTTGTAAAGAGGGTGAGTAGGACCACTGACAGCGAGGATGTTGTGGAGAGGGTGAGTATAGGGTCACTGACAGCGAGGATGTTGTGGAGAGGGTGAGTAGGACCACTGACAGCGAGGATGTTGTGGAGAGGGTGAGTAGGACCACTGACAGCGAGGATGTTGTGAAGAGGGTGAGTAGGACCACTGACAGCGAGGATGTTGTGGAGAGGGTGAGTATAGGGTCACTGACAGCGAGGATGTTGTAAAGAGGGTGAGTATAGGGTCACTGACAGCGAGGATGTTGTGGAGAGGGTGAGTAGGGTCTCGCCATCTTGGGCTGCTCAGAGTCCTCTCTGAACTTGGCTACAGCTGCGCAACAGTCTCTAACACAAGGGACAACTGTTGCCGAAAAACGGATTCTGAAGGAATGGAAGTCATCCTCTTCACCTTCTTTCCAACTGTGGTGGACGCATATGACCTCTACTCTGTTATACGGATGGATAGACTTAGGTTTCTTAGGACCAATTCAATGAAAAAGTCCTGAATCGTTTGGGAGTCGTGTGTGTATCCCTTTAAGACCGCGAACCGCGTCACAGGTTTGCGGTCTTAAAGGGATACACACACAAATGCTGCATCAGGTATCAATGGGTTAAGAGAAATAAACTAATTCCACCTCATGTATGGTTAATCAGGTCACAGAGGGCAGTGGAGACACCCTGTGGCCAAACAAGGTATTGCTAATGGCGTCCACACACACTGGACTACTGGAGTTGAGCAAACATTTCCCCCACACTAAATAAAAATGTTGTGGAGAGGGTGAGTATAGGGTCACTGACAGCGAGGATGTTGTGGAGAGGGTGAAAATAGGGTCACTGACAGCGAGGATGTTGTGGAGAGGGTGAGTAGGACCACTGACAGCGAGGATGTTGTGGAGAGGGTGAGTAGGACCACTGACAGCGAGGATGTTGTGAAGAGGGTGTGTAGGACCACTGACAGCGAGGATGTTGTGGAGAGGGTGAGTATAGGGTCACTGACAGCGAACATGTTGTAAAGAGGGTGAGTATAGGGTCACTGACAGCGAGGATGTTGTGGAGAGGGTGAGTAGGACCACTGACAGCGAGGATGTTGTGAAGAGGGTGAGTAGGACCACTGACAGCGAGGATGTTGTGGAGAGGGTGAGTATAGGGTCACTGACAGCGAGGATGTTGTAAAGAGGGTGAGTATAGGGTCACTGACAGCGAGGATGTTGTGGAGAGGGTGAGTAGGGTCTCGCCATCTTGGGCTGCTCAGAGTCCTCTCTGAACTTGGCTACAGCTGCGCAACAGTCTCTAACACAAGGGACAACTGTTGCCGAAAAACGGATTCTGAAGGAATGGAAGTCATCCTCTTCACCTTCTTTCCAACTGTGGTGGACGCATATGACCTCTACTCTGTTATACGGATGGATAGACTTAGGTTTCTTAGGACCAATTCAATGAAAAAGTCCTGAATCGTTTGGGAGTCGTGTGTGTATCCCTTTAAGACCGCGAACCGCGTCACAGGTTTGCGGTCTTAAAGGGATACACACACAAATGCTGCATCAGGTATCAATGGGTTAAGAGAAATAAACTAATTCCACCTCATGTATGGTTAATCAGGTCACAGAGGGCAGTGGAGACGCCCTGTGGCCAAACAAGGTATTGCTAATGGCGTCCACACACACTGGACTACTGGAGTTGAGCAAACATTTCCCCCACACTAAATAAAAATGTTGTGGAGAGGGTGAGTATAGGGTCACTGACAGCGAGGATGTTGTGGAGAGGGTGAAAATAGGGTCACTGACAGCGAGGATGTTGTGGAGAGGGTGAGTAGGACCACTGACAGCGAGGATGTTGTGGAGAGGGTGAGTAGGACCACTGACAGCGAGGATGTTGTGAAGAGGGTGTGTAGGACCACTGACAGCGAGGATGTTGTGGAGAGGGTGAGTATAGGGTCACTGACAGCGAACATGTTGTAAAGAGGGTGAGTATAGGGTCACTGACAGCGAGGATGTTGTGGAGAGGGTGAGTAGGACCACTGACAGCGAGGATGTTGTGAAGAGGGTGAGTAGGACCACTGACAGCGAGGATGTTGTGGAGAGGGTGAGTATAGGGTCACTGACAGCGAGGATGTTGTAAAGAGGGTGAGTATAGGGTCACTGACAGCGAGGATGTTGTGGAGAGGGTGAGTAGGGTCTCGCCATCTTGGGCTGCTCAGAGTCCTCTCTGAACTTGGCTACAGCTGCGCAACAGTCTCTAACACAAGGGACAACTGTTGCCGAAAAACGGATTCTGAAGGAATGGAAGTCATCCTCTTCACCTTCTTTCCAACTGTGGTGGACGCATATGACCTCTACTCTGTTATACGGATGGAGAGACTTAGGTTTCTTAGGACCAATTAAATGAAAAAGTCCTGAATCGTTTGGGAGTCGTGTGTGTATCCCTTTAAGACCGCGAACCGCGTCACATGGTTCGCGGTCTTAAAGGGATACACACACAAATGCTGCATCAGGTATCAATGGGTTAAGAGAAATAAACTAATTCCACCTCATGTATGGTTAATCAGGTCACAGAGGGCAGTGGAGACGCCCTGTGGCCAAACAAGGTATTGCTAATGGCGTCCACACACACTGGACTACTGGAGTTGAGCAAACATTTCCCCCACACTAAATAAAAATGTTGTGGAGAGGGTGAGTATAGGGTCACTGACAGCGAGGATGTTGTGGAGAGGGTGAGTATAGGGTCACTGACAGCGAGGATGTTGTGGAGAGGGTGAGTATAGGGTCACTGACAGCAAGGATGTTGTGGAGAGGGTGAGTATAGGGTCACTGACAGCGAGGATGTTGTGGAGAGGGTGAGTATAGGGTCACTGACAGTGAGGATGTTGTGGAGAGGGTGAGTATAGGGTCACTGACAGCGAGGATGTTGTGGAGAGGGTGAGTATAGGGTCACTGACAGCGAGGATGTTGTGGAGAGGGTGGGTATAGGGTCACTGACAGCGAGGATGTTGTGGAGAGGGTGAGTATAGGGTCACTGACAGCGAGGATGTTGTAAAGAGGGTGAGTAGGACCACTGACAGCGAGGATGTTGTGGAGAGGGTGAGTATAGGGTCACTGACAGCGAGGATGTTGTGGAGAGGGTGAGTAGGACCACTGACAGCGAGGATGTTGTGGAGAGGGTGAGTAGGACCACTGACAGCGAGGATGTTGTGAAGAGGGTGAGTAGGACCACTGACAGCGAGGATGTTGTGGAGAGGGTGAGTATAGGGTCACTGACAGCGAGGATGTTGTAAAGAGGGTGAGTATAGGGTCACTGACAGCGAGGATGTTGTGGAGAGGGTGAGTAGGGTCTCGCCATCTTGGGCTGCTCAGAGTCCTCTCTGAACTTGGCTACAGCTGCGCAACAGTCTCTAACACAAGGGACAACTGTTGCCGAAAAACGGATTCTGAAGGAATGGAAGTCATCCTCTTCACCTTCTTTCCAACTGTGGTGGACGCATATGACCTCTACTCTGTTATACGGATGGATAGACTTAGGTTTCTTAGGACCAATTCAATGAAAAAGTCCTGAATCGTTTGGGAGTCGTGTGTGTATCCCTTTAAGACCGCGAACCGCGTCACAGGTTTGCGGTCTTAAAGGGATACACACACAAATGCTGCATCAGGTATCAATGGGTTAAGAGAAATAAACTAATTCCACCTCATGTATGGTTAATCAGGTCACAGAGGGCAGTGGAGACACCCTGTGGCCAAACAAGGTATTGCTAATGGCGTCCACACACACTGGACTACTGGAGTTGAGCAAACATTTCCCCCACACTAAATAAAAATGTTGTGGAGAGGGTGAGTATAGGGTCACTGACAGCGAGGATGTTGTGGAGAGGGTGAAAATAGGGTCACTGACAGCGAGGATGTTGTGGAGAGGGTGAGTAGGACCACTGACAGCGAGGATGTTGTGGAGAGGGTGAGTAGGACCACTGACAGCGAGGATGTTGTGAAGAGGGTGTGTAGGACCACTGACAGCGAGGATGTTGTGGAGAGGGTGAGTATAGGGTCACTGACAGCGAACATGTTGTAAAGAGGGTGAGTATAGGGTCACTGACAGCGAGGATGTTGTGGAGAGGGTGAGTAGGACCACTGACAGCGAGGATGTTGTGAAGAGGGTGAGTAGGACCACTGACAGCGAGGATGTTGTGGAGAGGGTGAGTATAGGGTCACTGACAGCGAGGATGTTGTAAAGAGGGTGAGTATAGGGTCACTGACAGCGAGGATGTTGTGGAGAGGGTGAGTAGGGTCTCGCCATCTTGGGCTGCTCAGAGTCCTCTCTGAACTTGGCTACAGCTGCGCAACAGTCTCTAACACAAGGGACAACTGTTGCCGAAAAACGGATTCTGAAGGAATGGAAGTCATCCTCTTCACCTTCTTTCCAACTGTGGTGGACGCATATGACCTCTACTCTGTTATACGGATGGAGAGACTTAGGTTTCTTAGGACCAATTAAATGAAAAAGTCCTGAATCGTTTGGGAGTCGTGTGTGTATCCCTTTAAGACCGCGAACCGCGTCACATGGTTCGCGGTCTTAAAGGGATACACACACAAATGCTGCATCAGGTATCAATGGGTTAAGAGAAATAAACTAATTCCACCTCATGTATGGTTAATCAGGTCACAGAGGGCAGTGGAGACGCCCTGTGGCCAAACAAGGTATTGCTAATGGCGTCCACACACACTGGACTACTGGAGTTGAGCAAACATTTCCCCCACACTAAATAAAAATGTTGTGGAGAGGGTGAGTATAGGGTCACTGACAGCGAGGATGTTGTGGAGAGGGTGAGTATAGGGTCACTGACAGCGAGGATGTTGTGGAGAGGGTGAGTATAGGGTCACTGACAGCAAGGATGTTGTGGAGAGGGTGAGTATAGGGTCACTGACAGCGAGGATGTTGTGGAGAGGGTGAGTATAGGGTCACTGACAGTGAGGATGTTGTGGAGAGGGTGAGTATAGGGTCACTGACAGCGAGGATGTTGTGGAGAGGGTGAGTATAGGGTCACTGACAGCGAGGATGTTGTGGAGAGGGTGGGTATAGGGTCACTGACAGCGAGGATGTTGTGGAGAGGGTGAGTATAGGGTCACTGACAGCGAGGATGTTGTAAAGAGGGTGAGTAGGACCACTGACAGCGAGGATGTTGTGGAGAGGGTGAGTATAGGGTCACTGACAGCGAGGATGTTGTGGAGAGGGTGAGTAGGACCACTGACAGCGAGGATGTTGTGGAGAGGGTGAGTAGGACCACTGACAGCGAGGATGTTGTGAAGAGGGTGAGTAGGACCACTGACAGCGAGGATGTTGTGGAGAGGGTGAGTATAGGGTCACTGACAGCGAGGATGTTGTAAAGAGGGTGAGTATAGGGTCACTGACAGCGAGGATGTTGTGGAGAGGGTGAGTAGGGTCTCGCCATCTTGGGCTGCTCAGAGTCCTCTCTGAACTTGGCTACAGCTGCGCAACAGTCTCTAACACAAGGGACAACTGTTGCCGAAAAACGGATTCTGAAGGAATGGAAGTCATCCTCTTCACCTTCTTTCCAACTGTGGTGGACGCATATGACCTCTACTCTGTTATACGGATGGATAGACTTAGGTTTCTTAGGACCAATTCAATGAAAAAGTCCTGAATCGTTTGGGAGTCGTGTGTGTATCCCTTTAAGACCGCGAACCGCGTCACATGGTTCGCGGTCTTAAAGGGATACACACACAAATGCTGCATCAGGTATCAATGGGTTAAGAGAAATAAACTAATTCCACCTCATGTATCGTTAATCAGGTCACAGAGGGCAGTGGAGACGCCCTGTGGCCAAACAAGGTATTGCTAATGGCGTCCACACACACTGGACTACTGGAGTTGAGCAAACATTTCCCCCACACTAAATAAAAATGTTGTGGAGAGGGTGAGTATAGGGTCACTGACAGCGAGGATGTTGTGGAGAGGGTGAAAATAGGGTCACTGACAGCGAGGATGTTGTGGAGAGGGTGAGTATAGGGTCACTGACAGCGAGGATGTTGTGGAGAGGGTGAGTATAGGGTCACTGACAGCGAGGATGTTGTGGAGAGGGTGAGTATAGGGTCACTGACAGCGAGGATGTTGTGGAGAGGGTGAGTATAGGCTCACTGACAGCAAGGATGTTGTGGAGAGGGTGAGTATAGGGTCACTGACAGCGAGGATGTTGTGGAGAGGGTGAGTATAGGGTCACTGACAGCAAGGATGTTGTGGAGAGGGTGAGTATAGGGTCACTGACAGCGAGGATGTTGTGGAGAGGGTGAGTATAGGGTCACTGACAGCGAGGATGTTGTAAAGAGGGTGAGTAGGACCACTGACAGCGAGGATGTTGTGGAGAGGGTGAGTATAGGGTCACTGACAGCGAGGATGTTGTGGAGAGGGTGAGTAGGACCACTGACAGCGAGGATGTTGTGGAGAGGGTGAGTAGGAGCACTGACAGCGAGGATGTTGTGAAGAGGGTGAGTAGGACCACTGACAGCGAGGATGTTGTGGAGAGGGTGAGTAGGACCACTGACAGCGAGGATGTTGTGAAGAGGGTGTGTAGGACCACTGACAGCGAGGATGTTGTGGAGAGGGTGAGTATAGGGTCACTGACAGCGAACATGTTGTAAAGAGGGTGAGTATAGGGTCACTGACAGCGAGGATGTTGTGGAGAGGGTGAGTAGGGTCTCGCCATCTTGGGCTGCTCAGAGTCCTCTCTGAACTTGGCTACAGCTGCGCAACAGTCTCTAACACAAGGGACAACTGTTGCCGAAAAACGGATTCTGAAGGAATGGAAGTCATCCTCTTCACCTTCTTTCCAACTGTGGTGGACGCATATGACCTCTACTCTGTTATACGGATGGAGAGACTTAGGTTTCTTAGGACCAATTCAATGAAAAGTCCTGAATCGTTTGGGAGTCGTGTGTGTATCCCTTTAAGACCGTGAACCGCGTCACATGGTTCGCGGTCTTAAAGGGATACACACACAAATGCTGCATCAGGTATCAATGGGTTAAGAGAAATAAACTAATTCCACCTCATGTATGGTTAATCAGGTCACAGAGGGCAGTGGAGACGCCCTGTGGCCAAACAAGGTATTGCTAATGGCGTCCACACACACTGGACTACTGGAGTTGAGCAAACATTTCCCCCACACTAAATAAAAATGTTGTGGAGAGGGTGAGTATAGGGTCACTGACAGCGAGGATGTTTTGGAGAGGGTGAGTATAGGGTCACTGACAGCGAGGATTTTGTGGAGAGGGTGAGTATAGGGTCACTGACAGCGATGATGTTGTGGAGAGGGTGAGTATAGGGTCACTGACAGCGAGGATGTTGTGGAGAGGGTGAGTATAGGGTCACTGACAGCGAGGCTGTTGTGGAGAGGGTGAGTATAGGGTCACTGACAGCGAGGATGTTGTAAAGAGGGTGAGTAGGACCACTGACAGCGAGGATGTTGTGGAGAGGGTGAGTATAGGGTCACTGACAGCGAGGATGTTGTGGAGAGGGTGAGTAGGACCACTGACAGCGAGGATGTTGTGGAGAGGGTGAGTAGGACCACTGACAGCGAGGATGTTGTGAAGAGGGTGAGTAGGACCACTGACAGCGAGGATGTTGTGGAGAGGGTGAGTATAGGGTCACTGACAGCGAGGATGTTGTGGAGAGGGTGAGTATAGGGTCACTGACAGCGAGGATGTTGTGGAGAGGGTGAGTATAGGGTCACTGACAGCGAGGATGTTGTGGAGAGGGTGAGTATAGGGTCACTGACAGCGAGGATGTTGTGGAGAGGGTGAGTATAGGGTCACTGACAGCAAGGATGTTGTGGAGAGGGTGAGTATAGGGTCACTGACAGCAAGGATGTTGTGGAGAGGGTGAGTATAGGGTCACTGACAGCGAGGATGTTGTGGAGAGGGTGAGTATAGGGTAACTGACAGCAAGGATGTTGTGGAGAGGGTGAGTATATAGGGTCACTGACAGCGAGGATGTTGTGGAGAGGGTGAGTATAGGGTCACTGACAGCGAGGATGTTGTGGAGAGGGTGAGTATAGGGTCACTGACAGCGAGGATGTTGTGGAGAGGGTGAGTATAGGGTCACTGACAGCGAGGATGTTGTAAAGAGGGTGAGTAGGACCACTGACAGCGAGGATGTTGTGGAGAGGGTGAGTATAGGGTCACTGACAGCGAGGATGTTGTGGAGAGGGTGAGTAGGACCACTGACAGCGAGGATGTTGTGAAGAGGGTGAGTATAGGACCACTGACAGCGAGGATGTTGTGGAGAGGGTGAGTATAGGGTCACTGACAGCGAGGATGTTGTAAAGAGGGTGAGTATAGGGTCACTGACAGCGAGGATGTTGTGGAGAGGGTGAGTAGGGTCTCGCCATCTTGGGCTGCTCAGAGTCCTCTCTGAACTTGGCTACAGCTGCGCAACAGTCTCTAACACAAGGGACAACTGTTGCCGAAAAACGGATTCTGAAGGAATGGAAGTCATCCTCTTCACCTTCTTTCCAACTGTGGTGGACGCATATGACCTCTACTCTGTTATACGGATGGATAGACTTAGGTTTCTTAGGACCAATTCAATGAAAAAGTCCTGAATCGTTTGGGAGTCGTGTGTGTATCCCTTTAAGACCGCGAACCGTGTCACATGGTTCGCGGTCTTAAAGGGATACACACACAAATGCTGCATCAGGTATCAATGGGTTAAGAGAAATAAACTAATTCCACCTCATGTATCGTTAATCAGGTCACAGAGGGCAGTGGAGACGCCCTGTGGCCAAACAAGGTATTGCTAATGGCGTCCACACACACTGGACTACTGGAGTTGAGCAAACATTTCCCCCACACTAAATAAAAATGTTGTGGAGAGGGTGAGTATAGGGTCACTGACAGCGAGGATGTTGTGGAGAGGGTGAAAATAGGGTCACTGACAGCGAGGATGTTGTGGAGAGGGTGAGTATAGGGTCACTGACAGCGAGGATGTTGTGGAGAGGGTGAGTATAGGGTCACTGACAGCGAGGATGTTGTGGAGAGGGTGAGTATAGGGTCACTGACAGCGAGGATGTTGTGGAGAGGGTGAGTATAGGCTCACTGACAGCAAGGATGTTGTGGAGAGGGTGAGTATAGGGTCACTGACAGCGAGGATGTTGTGGAGAGGGTGAGTATAGGGTCACTGACAGCAAGGATGTTGTGGAGAGGGTGAGTATAGGGTCACTGACAGCGAGGATGTTGTGGAGAGGGTGAGTATAGGGTCACTGACAGCGAGGATGTTGTAAAGAGGGTGAGTAGGACCACTGACAGCGAGGATGTTGTGGAGAGGGTGAGTATAGGGTCACTGACAGCGAGGATGTTGTAAAGAGGGTGAGTATAGGGTCACTGACAGCGAGGATGTTGTGGAGAGGGTGAGTAGGGTCTCGCCATCTTGGGCTGCTCAGAGTCCTCTCTGAACTTGGCTACAGCTGCGCAACAGTCTCTAACACAAGGGACAACTGTTGCCGAAAAACGGATTCTGAAGGAATGGAAGTCATCCTCTTCACCTTCTTTCCAACTGTGGTGGACGCATATGACCTCTACTCTGTTATACGGATGGATAGACTTAGGTTTCTTAGGACCAATTCAATGAAAAAGTCCTGAATCGTTTGGGAGTCGTGTGTGTATCCCTTTAAGACCGCGAACCGCGTCACATGGTTCGCGGTCTTAAAGGGATACACACACAAATGCTGCATCAGGTATCAATGGGTTAAGAGAAATAAACTAATTCCACCTCATGTATCGTTAATCAGGTCACAGAGGGCAGTGGAGACGCCCTGTGGCCAAACAAGGTATTGCTAATGGCGTCCACACACACTGGACTACTGGAGTTGAGCAAACATTTCCCCCACACTAAATAAAAATGTTGTGGAGAGGGTGAGTATAGGGTCACTGACAGCGAGGATGTTGTGGAGAGGGTGAAAATAGGGTCACTGACAGCGAGGATGTTGTGGAGAGGGTGAGTATAGGGTCACTGACAGCGAGGATGTTGTGGAGAGGGTGAGTATAGGGTCACTGACAGCGAGGATGTTGTGGAGAGGGTGAGTATAGGGTCACTGACAGCGAGGATGTTGTGGAGAGGGTGAGTATAGGCTCACTGACAGCAAGGATGTTGTGGAGAGGGTGAGTATAGGGTCACTGACAGCGAGGATGTTGTGGAGAGGGTGAGTATAGGGTCACTGACAGCAAGGATGTTGTGGAGAGGGTGAGTATAGGGTCACTGACAGCGAGGATGTTGTGGAGAGGGTGAGTATAGGGTCACTGACAGCGAGGATGTTGTAAAGAGGGTGAGTAGGACCACTGACAGCGAGGATGTTGTGGAGAGGGTGAGTATAGGGTCACTGACAGCGAGGATGTTGTAAAGAGGGTGAGTAGGACCACTGACAGCGAGGATGTTGTGGAGAGGGTGAGTATAGGGTCACTGACAGCGAGGATGTTGTGGAGAGGGTGAGTAGGACCACTGACAGCGAGGATGTTGTGGAGAGGGTGAGTAGGACCACTGACAGCGAGGATGTTGTGAAGAGGGTGAGTAGGACCACTGACAGCGAGGATGTTGTGGAGAGGGTGAGTATAGGGTCACTGACAGCGAGGATGTTGTAAAGAGGGTGAGTATAGGGTCACTGACAGCGAGGATGTTGTGGAGAGGGTGAGTAGGGTCTCGCCATCTTGGGCTGCTCAGAGTCCTCTGAACTTGGCTACAGCTGCGCAACAGTCTCTAACACAAGGGACAACTGTTGCCGAAAAACGGATTCTGAAGGAATGGAAGTCATCCTCTTCACCTTCTTTCCAACTGTGGTGGACGCATATGACCTCTACTCTGTTATACGGATGGATAGACTTAGGTTTCTTAGGACCAATTCAATGAAAAAGTCCTGAATCGTTTGGGAGTCGTGTGTGTATCCCTTTAAGACTGCGAACCGCGTCACATGGTTCGCGTTCTTAAAGGGATACACACACAAATGCTGCATCAGGTATCAATGGGTTAAGAGAAATAAACTAATTCCACCTCATGTATGGTTAATCAGGTCACAGAGGGCAGTGGAGACGCCCTGTGGCCAAACAAGGTATTGCTAATGGCGTCCACACACACTGGACTACTGGAGTTGAGCAAACATTTCCCCCACACTAAATAAAAATGTTGTGGAGAGGGTGAGTATAGGGTCACTGACAGCGAGGATGTTGTGGAGAGGGTAAGTATAGGGTCACTGACAGCGAGGATGTTGTGGAGAGGGTGAGTATAGGGTCACTGACAGCGAGGATGTTGTGGAGAGGGTGAGTATAGGGTCACTGACAGCGAGGATGTTGTGGAGAGGGTGAGTATAGGGTCACTGACAGCGAGGATGTTGTGGAGAGGGTGAGTATAGGGTCACTGACAGCGAGGATGTTGTGGAGAGGGTGAGTATAGGGTCACTGACAGCAAGGATGTTGTGGAGAGGGTGAGTATAGGGTCACTGACAGTGAGGATGTTGTGTAGAGGGTGAGTATAGGGTCACTGACAGCGAGGATGTTGTGGAGAGTGTGAGTATAGGGTCACTGACAGCGAGGATGTTGTGGAGAGGGTGAGTATAGGGTCACTGACAGCGAGGATGTTGTAAAGAGGGTGAGTAGGACCACTGACAGCGAGGATGTTGTGGAGAGGGTGAGTATAGGGTCACTGACAGCGAGGATGTTGTGGAGAGGGTGAGTATAGGGTCACTGACAGCGAGGATGTTGTAAAGAGGGTGAGTAGGACCACTGACAGCGAGGATGTTGTGGAGAGGGTGAGTATAGGGTCACTGACAGCGAGGATGTTGTGGAGAGGGTGAGTAGGACCACTGACAGCGAGGATGTTGTGGAGAGGGTGAGTAGGACCACTGACAGCGAGGATGTTGTGAAGAGGGTGAGTATAGGGTCACTGACAGCGATGATGTTGTAAAGAGGGTGAGTATAGGATCACTGACAGCAAGGATGTTGTGGAGAGGGTGAGTAGGGTCTCGCCATCTTGGGCTGCTCAGAGTCCTCTCTGAACTTGGCTACAGCTGCGCAACAGTCTCTAACACAAGGGACAACTGTTGCCGAAAAACGGATTCTGAAGGAATGGAAGTCATCCTCTTCACCTTCTTTCCAACTGTGGTGGACGCATGTGACCTCTACTCTGTTATACGGATGGAGAGACTTAGGTTTCTTAGGACCAATTCAATGAAAAAGTCCTGAATCGTTTGGGAGTCGTGTGTGTATCCCTTTAAGACCGCGAACCACGTCACATGGTTCGCGGTCTTAAAGGGATACACACACAAATGCTGCATCAGGTATCAATGGGTTAAGATAAATAAACTAATTCCACCTCATGTATGGTTAATCAGGTCACAGAGGGCAGTGGAGACGCCCTGTGGCCAAACAAGGTATTGCTAATGGCGTCCACACACACTGGACTACTGGAGTTGAGCAAACATTTCCCCCACACTAAATAAAAATGTTGTGGAGAGGGTGAGTATAGGGTCACTGACAGCAAGGATGTTGTGGAGAGGGTGAGTATAGGGTCACTGACAGCGAGGATGTTGTGGAGAGGGTGAGTATAGGGTCACTGACAGCGAGGATGTTGTGGAGAGGGTGAGTATAGGGTCACTGACAGCGAGGATGTTGTGGAGAGGGTGAGTATAGGGTCACTGACAGCGAGGATGTTGTGGAGAGGGTGAGTATAGGGTCACTGACAGCAAGGATGTTGTGGAGAGGGTGAGTATAGGGTCACTGACAGCAAGGCTGTTGTGGAGAGGGTGAGTATAGGGTCACTGACAGCGAGGATGTTGTGGAGAGGGTGAGTATAGGGTAACTGACAGCAAGGATGTTGTGGAGAGGGTGAGTATATAGGGTCACTGACAGCGAGGATGTTGTGGAGAGGGTGTGTATAGGGTCACTGACAGCGAGGATGTTGTGGAGAGGGTGAGTATAGGGTCACTGA